>NC_057800.1:6509604-6809604 GCF_018294505.1 Triticum aestivum
GGTGTGAGATACATGTACCGTCGGTGTCGGACATTACATCCACATCCCACAAGTGGCGCGGGCTTCGACGCCCACGTCACTTGTGGGACGTGGATGTAGTGTCCGACACCGAAGGCCACATGTATCTCACACCCACGATACTTGCTAGCTATTTAGGGTTTCCTTTGACACTAGGCAACCTCCCGACCCCTCGGCGATCCTCTCGAACATGAGAGGAAGAAGAGGGTCGTCTAGGGTTCGAGGGTTCGAGGGTTCTTCTCCTCTATTCTTTCTTCTCCTCTTTTTTTTCTTCTTCTTCCTCTTTTTTTATCGGGAACGAGGGTCGTCGAGGGACATATATAGATGTACTGTCGTCGTTGTCGATATATACCCCCTCCCAATAGCTTACTATGATTAGGTAGCTGGTTCTACTTTTGGCACTAATATATCCATCTGTCATGTTTGAATAATAATTGCCATGTTGTAAATATTTGTAGAAACTATGGACACCGCCCTAGACGAAGCAACAAAAGAAGCGTTGTTGAGGGAGATAATCGCACAAGGAAGTGATGCCGTCTCGTACTATCTCAACGACACCGATGGTCTGGAAGGAGAGGGTGAACAAGCTGGCTACGGTGACCTAATGCCGGTGCAAGAAGAAGAACATGAGGACGGCTCTGGTGACCCAATGCCGGTGCAAGAAGGAGACCGTGATGACGGCTCCGGTGACCGAACCGAGTCCGGCCAGGTATATATATTAGTTAAGCCTATGCTGACTAGCTGATTGATCCATTCATTGTTTTGGTATGTACACATATTAATTAAGTCTTTGTTCTTTTTTCTAGCCCTCCGGATCGAGCACAACATCGGTAAAGAGACGAGGCCCGAAGAAAAAGTTGAGCTCGGATGAAAAGCTTGAGATCACAGCAATCGCGCCCGACGGCCAACCTATGGAACGCCGCCGGACAAAGAGCGCATTTGTTGCTCAGTGCGGGGTTCTGGTTAGGGACAAGATCCCGATAAGCATCCAGCAATGGTTTAAGCCGGCTACAGAAGACCCTGAGGTGTCTTATGTCAATGATATGCAGAAAAATGATCTTTGGACTAAGCTGAAGTCAAATTTCACCTTACCGCCAGAGGATAATCCAGAGAACCCAATTAAAGAGAAATTAATCAAGTCTTTTGCTCTGAAGAGGATGGCAGATCTATTCAGGAGGTGGAAGAAAGAGCTGAATAGGTTTGTCGATAAAAAAGAGACACCAGAATTCAAGGGCAGATATGAGAAGATCAGAGATCACTGGCCCGCATTTGTGGCCTACAAGACATCGGAAAAGAGTAAGAAGATGTCGGCGACAAACAAGCAAAATGCCGCGAAGAAGAAGCTTCACCATCGCACGGGGTCAGGTGGCTACCTCGTAGCCCGGCCTAAGTGGTCCAAGGTTGAGAATGATCTGGTTCATAAAGGGATCGAACCAGAGACAAATAACTGGCAAGACCATTGCCGGACTTGGTTCTTCGGGGCTGGCGGAACCTTGGACCCTGAAACAGGGAAATGCATTTGGACGAACGAACAAATGGACATACCAGTCAGTAAGCTTAAGCAGTATATCGACGCAGCGCAGGAAGGGACGTTCTTTCCAGACAGAGAGCACGACGAGCTCACAATGGCCCTCGGGAATCCTGAGCACCCTGGACGGACACGAGGCTCGCCAAGCTCTGTACCGTGGAAGGTTGGGTTTCCGGACGCAGGCGGTTACAAATCCCATGAGAGGAGGAAAAAAGTGCAGCAGACCGAACTGCAGGCGCTGCACGCAAGGGTACAAGCGATAGAGGAACGAGAAGCAAATCGCAGCAAACGTACTGCCGAAGCCTCTCCCGAAGCTACCCCGCCATCTCAGTGCAGAAGCAGCGTGGCTTCCACCGAGCTGCTTCAGCTGCAGCATGCCTTGACGGCTCCTGCCGGCTATCCTGTGGATGCTATAACGGAGTCTCAAAATTGCCACCTTAGGACGCAATGGATGAATTTGAAGGTCAAGGCGGCTGTTGGCTCTGTTTATCCTACTGAACCCGGCGCAACTTTTCACTGCATGCCGATTCCATAAGGATATGCTAGGGTGATGGTGGATGAGATAACGGAGGGATTTGAGGACCACCAGCTTGACCACCCTACCGGTGAAGGGGAGACTCGGCTGGGGTCTGCTCTGAAGACTCCATGCCTGTGGCGGAAGGACCTCATCAACCTTCCGAACTGGACGCCTCCGCCTCCTCCTCCTCCTCCGGCGAGTCAGGGCACTCCGCCTCCTCCACCGCCTCCTCCTCCGGCGAGTGAAGATCAGGGCCCTCGGCCGGCTCCTTCTCCGGCGCGTGGCGGCACTCCGCCTCCGTCTCCGCCTGCGCCGACGCGCCCGAGCAGCCAACCTCCTCCTTCTCCGCCTAGTCAGCAAGGGCAGAAGAGACCTGCCGCCACTCCAGCTGCTCCGGCGGTTCGTAGTCCTTCACCTCCGCCTCTTAAGCAAGTAAAGAAGACAACCGCTTCGTCTGCTCGGTCGGCGTCTAGCAGTACAACCAGAGGCGGGAGGACATACAGATTCGGTCCTTCTCTAAAGACTCCAGAGAAGTTACCATACGAGAGGACCCAGGAGGAGAATGCCGAGATCGCACGAGAAGAAGTGAGGAATTCTTTGAAGGGGTGAAAGCAAAGAAACATCCACCTCCGGAGGAGAAGGTAGATGGGGTGAAAGTGAAGCGCACTCTGGCTGCCCTGACAAAACCACCAAAGTCTGATCCGCCGAAAGGAAACTATGAGCACATTATTGGAAAGGAATTTGCCGAAGCGGAGCGGTCGGGAAGTACTGTCAGTGATGAAAGGCTGAAAAAACGACGAGTTGGGAAACAAATTGCCCAGCTCGGCAAACAAGCGAAGCAATCATGCCCCCCGCTCAAGGTTCCTAGCCACAACGTCGCTAATGATCCGAGGATGGTGCCCGGTTATAGCAATCTTGCAGATTACCTGCCCGACGAAGTACATTATGAACCCATGGAGATGCAGATGCAAAGATACGAGTACGGGAAGCCTCTCGTCAAAGATGAAAGATCTCTATCAACGATGATGCGAAGATTGCATGATTGGTACTTGAAAATCTGCAGAGACTCTGGGGGGAGTATTACTTTGTATGTGAAAGTTAAAAAGGAGCATGACCTCGTTGGAATTGATCTGTTGCCTGTTCCATTTGAGGAGTTCTATCAGTTTTTCAATCAATTGGCCCTCGATAAAACAACGGTCGCCTGCTACTGTCTGTAAGTAGTACTACTTCTGTCATTAAGTTCCTCTATATAGCTTAGCTCTTTCATTAAGAAAAGACAAGTCGGTGATATTGGGTTCATTAACACATATCTCATAGATGCAACTCAGGTTAAACTTCATGCCGCAGCTACCGAGGCCAACTTGCTACAATCGTTCGTAATAAATCAAAACAAAGATATAATACTCTTTCCTTACAACTTCAAGTGAGTGTTACTGTCTTGTGCGTATTCGGTTTCCCTTATATATTACTCAAGGTTATAGTAATGTAATTCATGAGTTATGCATGCGTGTGCAGTTTCCACTATATTCTCCTAGAGATTAAGCTTGAGCAGGGACTAGTAACCGTCTTAGACTCAAAACGAAAAGATCCCCAGGACTATGCAGACATGACTGAAATCCTCAAGAAGTAAGTTAAATCGATCATTATCCACCATATCAGCAACTTTGTTCATTTCCTAATATCAAGTAATTGTTTTCTTTGTCCGGCAGGGTTTGGAGAAAATTCACCAAAAAAGTTCCGGGATTGCCGAAGGAGCTGGAATTTAGACACCCGAAAGTAAGTACTATAGTAGCATGTTCCGCGCATCTCCTAGTGATTCAAGCGCTAGTTTCATCAATACCATTTAGCATTCTTGCTTATCAGTTTGATTGACCTCTATTTCTTGTAAAGTGGTTGTGGCAGGAACAAGGGAATGATTTCTGTGGATACTACATCTGCGAGTCCATCCGCCACACGACGTGTGAGCGGGGCGGATACTCTAATGAACAATATGAAGTACGTAAATAACAATATTCACAATTTTATTTTATTACCATCATTTGTGTTGAGTTTCATTCATTCATATATATATATATATATATATATATATATATATATATATATATATATGTATTGACCCCCTTCTTCAAATTAGATATTTCGGAAGCGGGATGAACTCCTAGCACCAGCTCGCATGCGAGCAATTCAAGAGGAATTGGCGGCATTCTTTCTTGACCACGTGATCCCTGAAGACGGAGAATTCTATGTGAACCCTGAGTCCGTATGATTATATTTGTAAGAGATAATTATTGTATATATGTAGCCGGTACTGTCAGATAGATATACGAGAACTTGTTGTTCGACCAATCTCTCGGAGAAGGAGAGGTGGTCGATATCACTTCTCTCTGTATGCATATATGTTCATGACGATATTTTGTTTCCTTCGTTTGCTTTACTAGCTAGCCAGCGTGTCTAGTCCTCTCTATACGTATGTATAGTACGTAGCGTCGACCAAGCACGGACATAAGAGAGGACACTTCTCTATATTAATTATAGCTAGCTAACACAATATATGAAACACCTAAATTAACCCCACAAAACCCCCAACCCCCCCCCCTTTCAAAAAAAACAAAAACCCTAGCCACAGAAAAGCTGACGCGTGGATGCCTATTGGTCCCGGAGGGTGCCACCAACCGGGACCAAAGGGTCTCCTGACTGGGCTCTACGCACTGCCCACGTGGAGGGGCTTTAGTCCCGGTTCTGGATTGAACGGGGACTAAAGGTGGGAGGTATTAGTACCGACACTTTAGTCCCGGTTCAGGAACCGGGACTAAAGGCCCTTACGAACCGGGACTTTAGGCCCTTTTTCTACCAGTGGTCGTCCGAACAAATCAGGTGACATCTATCTAAGTTTATTTTTGACATATATTGTTTTTGTAAAAAGAACAATTACATTGGTTTTGCATATTTTTATATGCAGGACAATTACTCGCCATAACATTGGTGTTACACCATGCATATGGAGCGCGCACTGGCGTCATTACATACTGGCTTTTGACCATTCCGCACTGCTCAACGGACGCGCGCAAACCGCTTGTGGTCCGGTTTACGTCAACACGCGGCCGGTTCTCCATCTACGCCGGCTTACAAGGCCCGGAGGCGACTCTCCCGTCCGCGCCGGTTTACAACTCCCACGGCCGACTCTCCCGTCCGTGCCAACTTACTACGCCGCGGCCGACTCATCTGGCTGTGCTGTCTCTGAAAGCTGCGGCCGTCTTTGTCATCCGTCTCTCGCGTCCTGGTCTACATCAACATACCGGGCCGCACCTGTCTGCATGAGCTATTTATTGGGCGCACAAGTCGCCGCCACTACAGTTTTGATTAACTTCAAATCGCCAGTTGGAAGGAACCATTGGCCGAGTTGCTGAGACGGCTCATATGGGATCATTTACAACCCGCCGTAGTCACCTCAACCTTTTATGGATTCACATCATGCTATCAACGCCAATGACATACAAGTTATGCCGGTTTATATCACGGACAAATATGGAGAGTCTCAAGCCAACTCCTTGAGTCACCTTTGAAACTCGGGGGCTACGATGACATGACTCAGCGAATCTTGCCAGTTTCAGCCGGTTTAAGAACCCCAGGATGATGGAGGGAAAGATAACCCAGTCCTAGAGGCTACTGTTATATTGATGAAAGTTCAAAGGTCGTCAGAAAATTTCCGGTTTAGAAAGTATATGACAGTTACAAAATCCCGGCTCAATGAAGAAGATCCGGGTCATCAGAAAGGATTCCGGTTTAAAATCTGGCTCAAGGGAAGTCAGTCTGACTGCAGCTCTCAAATATCCGGTTTACAGTCCGGTTCAAGGGAAATCTGTTTTCCCACAAAGCTCTAGGGTGCTCAAATCCGGTTTAACAGTGTCCGGTTCAAAAAGGAATTAACTTCTCGCAAACTCGAGTTTAAAGGTCGTCAGAAAATTTTCCGGCTGAGAATGAAGATTCCGGTTTAAAATCCGATTTAAGGGAAAGATGTCTCCCACAAAGCTTTGAAGCTCTCAATATCCGGTTCAAGATCTCGGCTCAAGACGAATTTATCTCTTGCAAAAAGTTAAAAATTGCCGAAGAGGACCTGGTGCCACGATGTGCGGTTCAAACATGGGTATCCCGCCTTACTGGCCAGATATATTATTGATCACATGGGGGCTTCTGCTTCATAAAGCGGGGTCTCTGTTCTTTTACATCATGTGTGGTTACACGGAGTTGTTCTAAAGCGGCCTCCGGTTTGCCCCTTGAGTTAGCTTTTTAAAAACATCATGTTATATCACTTGGGGGTTTGGTCGTGTCCGAACCAATATAATACCTCTTGATAGGCGAGAGCCACCAGATCACTTGGGGACTTGGTCACGTCTGAACCAGTCATGCCTCTTGATCGGCGTAATGCCACAACATCACTTGGGGGCTTGGTTGTATCCGAACCATAGTTACACCTTTTGATCGGCTCAAAGCCAAATCAATCTGGGTCCAAAGAGAGTGTTGTAAAACAACAACTCAAACATAGGCACCCACTGAGCACAGCTCAAAACGTTACTTGGGGATTCTTTGCTATCAAAATGAACTTAGAATCTACACTTGTAATGGGCTATCAAGCCATGGCTTGGAAGCCTGGTATATACACCTAAAACCCCGGGTAAACCTGCCTATTTAAGAAAGTCACTCCGCCCAGGTAAACCTGGTATGATCCTTCGAACTTTGACAAGTTACTCTAAAATGAAGACCGTGAACTTGTCAAGTTAAAATGATGACTGGTTAAGGATTGAGGACCATCTTAAAAGGCTTAGCAAAAATGGTTTAACTCAGTGGCCTGGCAGCCCATGAAAAGCCTAGAATTTGGGGCCTGGCAGCCCGTGAAAAGCCTCGACTACAATGGTTTTGTTTGCTTTTTGCTAAGTTTTGTTTTCTTTTGATAAGATTTGTGATGCTTTCAAATGGACATTTATCAACCCGGTTAGGGTGTCAACTACAAGTTGTCAGTACACGATCAAGTTATAATCCGGAGACTATCTGCCCGGTCTGGTTTTGACTACAAGTCGCCAGTATTACATATGGATAACCCGGTGTTTATCATAACCCGGCATGGTTTTATCATAAACCGGCACAATATGGAAGGAGTTATCAGTACTCGAGATTGGGGTTATCACTCTTACTACAAAAAGTTGGTAAACCAACAATTTGATTCAATGTCACAGGACACTTTAAACTTGTTGTATGCAGAAACAGGTTGAATCACCGGTGTTTTAAACCGGTAGTATCATCCGGTGTTTATTAAACCGACCTGGCTTTGGACAATAAGTCGCCAGTATATATTTGGATTGCGCCATTGGAATCATGCGCTTATAAGTTATTGGGTTATATTATTCAAATAGCCAAACTTGGCTGAAATTTCATTACGATATTGAATGAATAAGGTTTTCATACCGGATTATATTATCTTGAATAGCCAACATGGCTGGATTTTTATTATTAATCTTTTCAAAGTCGCTATAGCGCAATGTCTACTATTTTATCAAAGGATATGATTTATTCTACAATGAAAGGAATAGTCCCGAGTCGCTGCAGGCTTACAACCCGGCACTTGGGGGCTACATTATTTCGGTTGAGATTACATCAAATACACAAGTCTCATGTCGCTGCAAGCATGCACCATGATACTTGGGGGCTAATGCAAAGTCATTGTTTGCTCACCTTATTGAAGACCCGACTCATCACTTCGTAATGAGCCGGCCCTTGGGGGCTACAATTCAAGGTACATAAATTTTCGTCCATAATATTGAAGCATCCATTGCTCAGTTGGTAAAGCACAAAGCTCTTAACCTTGTGGGCGTTGGTTCAAGCCCTACGATGGAAGCTACATTATAAGATGTTATTTTCATTGAAGTATATATCAAGTCCCGGTTCAAGTATTATCATACTAAAGCCGGCCCTTGGGGGCTACATATCACTGCTCAAGTCTACATGATTATATTTA
Organism: Triticum aestivum; assembly: GCF_018294505.1. Classification (NCBI taxonomy): domain Eukaryota; kingdom Viridiplantae; phylum Streptophyta; class Magnoliopsida; order Poales; family Poaceae; genus Triticum; species Triticum aestivum. The sequence goes on from NC_057800.1 coordinate 6,517,678, forward strand.
CAAAGTCCCTGCTCATTATTGCATAATGAGCCGGCCTTGGGGGTTACACTGATTAAAGTTTTTATAAGAAAATTACAAGTCCCAGGTTGCTGCAAGCATGACAACCCGGCACTTAGGGGCTACATATATGGAGTATTCAGTTTAGATGATTGAGATGAACAAACCGGATTTCTTCAAGGTTGAAACACGTATTTGAGCAAGTCTTAAGTTATCACTATGTTCCCCTCTTAAGACTTGGGGGCTACAGGTATTATGCATATAAAGGAGGAACATCTTCATTTCATCAGTTTTGAGCAAATCAGGAAGATCAATTACATGACTCGGTGTCGACAACAATTATGACCCGGTGCCATCAATATTTATAAACCGGCCATTTTGGTAATATTAAACCGGCAAGTTTTACATCTTCAAACCGGCTGAATATCTGATAAGTATTTTCAGACCCATATTTCTTAAACCGGTGCTTTGGGAGCGGAGTCAAAAGAGTTATTCTTCACAATATTTCTCGGTGACAAATCAATGTCGGCAAATTAAGTATGAAGTTGGCTTATTGACCTGGATTTTCTAGAAGAAGGAAATGGCAAGGAATTAAGGATGATTAGACGCCGGTTTACAAGAATTCTTAACCCGGAGCATAATCTATCCAATTTGTTCTTGTATTTGTTTTACAGGATCAGTTTAACATGGATAAATCCAAATTAAACTGGGGGCTAATGTCGGGGATATACACCGCGGTGTAAACCGGCCGGAAGTGTAACCCTGCCGGACTGGGCGGTTTATCTGAAGACCCCGCTGGCACTTGGCGAGTTATTGGCGACTCGCCTTGACCTGGCGGTTTACAAGCAACCCGCCTGGTCATTATGACTCATTGGTAAACCGGCAGGCGGGTCAGAGGAGCGACAAGACCCGGTGGCCCAACGGGCGGTTCATGAAGGCCGGTTCATACTATGGTGGGCCGGTTTAAGAGGAAAGGCATAAGGAATATTTACCTTACAAAGAGTGCAGACCAGGACTTGTATCCGGTTTGTATTAGAGATAGACTAGTCCTAATCCTAATAGGACTCCACATGTAAACCGCCCCTTCAACATATACAAGAAGGGGCAGGGCTCCCCAAAGAGAGAGAGGTTACAAGCAAGAAAACTATCTCTAGGGCTAGACACAAAGAGCCGGTTTACGGCGACTCCCTCATGATGATAATGAGACCTAGCCTAAAACAGCATGTAGGGTTGTTACCGGATGATGTTTCCCGGGGTCCGAAGCTGTCTAAATCCTTGTCGTGCGTGTTGATCCGCCCTGCATCTCTCGTACCGCTCAACCCCTCTCAAGCTACAACATAGATGCGTTGGCCTCGCGACTAAGTCCTCACACTAGGACATCTGCCGTGACAAATCCACAACAGTTGGCGCCCACCGTGGGGCAAGACGCACGGTGGTGTTGAGTTCTTGGAGGGATCTTAATTAGGGTTTCGAGAAGCTCGTAAATTTCCGGATAAAGAAAAGTCAGTTTTGGAAGAAGCCTACAATCTGCCGGGTCAACATACGGAAGGACTTGCATCAAATCTAATGTCATTGGTTGAGGTCAAGGAAATTATGTTGTGTCACCATGGATGCAAGCCGTCTGTATCTATTTGAACCGATCTGCAGCGAAACCGATTTGAAGTATAAGGAACCAAGGGCTTGACCCTGGCTTGGTCATCATGCACTGTTAGCAAATCAGAGTCAAAGGAAAAAAGACAGAAGGGCCACAATCCGGATGGAGACAAGGGTGTGGTAAAAGCAAACACGGCCACGACCCGGATTCCCCGCCATGAATCGCCGCTCTGATTCGAGTCGCCGTCTCTGAAGGCATTGTTTTTCACGTGATTAACCGATGCAAGATCGGATCGGTCTCTGGTTTCCAAAAATATAATTGCGGTCACACGTGTTTCTGACAGGCCAAGATAAATAGCAAGGAAAGATGAGAAATAGAAAATAATGTACACGACCTGGGATGGGAAACAGGCTTGACTCGGGAGGCTACTACCCGGAGATTTGGGCGCAGCCCTCGCTTCGTTCAGCTTCCAACTACAACCAGTTTGTGCCAGAGAAAAATAGCAAGGGTGTCCCGCTGCCGTTCTGCTGCTTCTGAGCCGCAGGTTGAGCCGACCCAATTGCCTCCAGTGTACCACTGAGCTGGCCACACCCCCGAGTCGCCCGGTTTGCCTTAGTTGTCGACCCGCCGACTGATCTAAGCTGTAGAATCGCTGGCGGAGCGTTCGATTCCTAGGCTTTGCAAAAATGGTTTAACTCAGTGGCCTGGCAGCCCATGAAAAGCCTCGAATTTGGGGCCCTCGACTACAACGGTTTTATTTGCTTTTTGCTAAGTTTTGTTTTCTTTTGATAAGATTTGTGATGCTTTCAAATTGATGTTTATCAACCCGGTTAGGCTGTCAACTACAAGTTGTCAGTACACGATCAAGTTATAATCCGGAGACTATCAGCCCGGTCTGGTTTTGACTACAAGTCGCCAGTATTACATATGGATAACCTGGTGTTTATCATAACCCGGTATGGTTTTATCATAAACCGGCACAATATGGAAGGAGTTATCAGTACTCGAGATTGGGGTTATCACTCTTACTACAAAAAGTTGGTAAACCAATGATTTGATGCAATGTCACAGGACACTTTAAACTTGTTGTATGCAGAAACAAGTTGAATAAAGCATGATTATAAATCATCGGTGTTTTAAACCGGTAGTATGATCCGGTGTTTATTAAACCGGCCTGGCTTTGGACAATAAGTCACCAGTATATATTTGGATTGCGCCATTGGAATCATGCGCTTATAAATCATTGGGTTATATTATTCAAATTGCCAAACTTGGCTGAAATTTCATTATGATATTGAATGAATAAGGTTTTCATACCGGATTATATTATCTTGAATAGCCAACATGGCTGGATTTTTATTATTAAGATTTTCAAAGTCGCTATAGCGCAATGTCTACTATTTTATCAAAGGATATGATTTATTCTAATGAAAGGAATAGTCCCGAGTCGCTGCAGGCTTACAACCCGGCACTTGGGGGCTACATTATTTCAGTTGAGATTACATCAAATACACAAGTCTCGTGTCGCTGCAAGCATGCACCATGATACTTGGGGGCTAATGCAAAGTCATTGTTTGCTCACCTTATTGAAGACCCGACTCATCACTTCGTAATGAGCCGGCCCTTGGGGGCTACCAATTGCTCCTGTCAACAATTCAAGGTACATAAATTTTCGTCCATAATATTGAAGCATGCATTGCTCAGTTGATAAAGCACAAAGCTCTTAACCTTGTGGACGTGGGTTCAAGCCCTATGATGGAAGCTACATTATAAGATGTTACTTTCATTGAAGTATATATCAAGTACCGATTCAAGTATTATCTTACTAAAGCCGGCCCTTGGGGTCTACATATCACTGCTCAAGTCTACATGATTATATTTACAAAGTCCCTGCTCATTATTGCATAATGAGCCGGCCCTTGGGGGTTACACTGATTGAAGTTTTTATAAGCAAATTACAAGTCCCAGGTTGCTGCAAGCATGACAACCCGGCACTTAGGGGCTACATATATGGAGTATTCAGTTTAGATGATTGAGATGAACAAACCGGATTTCTTCAAGGTTGAAACACTTATTTGAGCAAGTCTTAAGTTATCACTATGTTCTCCTCTTAGGACTTGGGGACTACAGGTATTATGCATATAAAGGAGGAACATCTTCATTTTATCAGTTTTGAGCAAATCAGGAAGATCAATTACAACACCAGGTGTCGACAACAATTATGACCCGGTGCCATCAATATTTATAAACCGGCCATTTTGGTAATATTAAACCGACAAGTTTTACATCTTCAAACCGGCTGAATATCAGATAAGTATTTTCAGACCCATATTTCTTAAACCGGTGCTTTGGGAGCTGAGTCAAAAGAGTTATTGTTCACAATATTTCTCAATGACAAACCAATGTCGGCAAATTAAGTATGAAGTTGGCTTATTGACCTGGATTTTCTAGAAGAAGGAAATGGCAAGGAATTAAGGATGATCAGATGCCGGTTTACAAGAATTCTTAACCCGGAGCATAATCTATCAAATTTGTTCTTGTATTTGTTTTACAGGATCAGTTTAACATGGATAAATCCAAATTAAACTGGGGGCTAATGTCGGGGATATACCCCACGGTGTAAACCGGCCGGAAGTGTAACCCTGCCGGACTTGGCGGTTTATCTGAAGACCCCGCTGGCACTTGGCGAGTTATTGGCGACTCGCCCTGACCTGGCGGTTTACAAGCAACCCGCCTGGTCATTATGACTCATTGGTAAACCGGCAGGTGGGTCAGAGGAGCGACAAGACCCGGTGGCCCAACGGGCGGTTCATGAAGGCCGGTTCATACTATGGTGGGCCGGTTTAAGAGGAAAGGCATAAGGAATATTTACCTTACAAAGAGTTACGACCAGGACTCGTATCCGGTTTGTATTAGAGATAGACTAGTCCTAATCCTAATAGGACTCCACATGTAAACCGCCCCTTCAACATATATAAGGAGGGGCAGGGCTCCCCAAAGAGAGAGAGGTTACAAGCAAGAAAACAATCTCTAGGGCTAGACACAAAGAGCCGGTTTACGGCGACTCCCTCATGATGATAATGAGACCTAGCCTAAAACATCATGTAGGGTTGTTACCGTATGATGTTTCCCGGGGCCCGAAGCTGTCTAAATCCTTGTCGTGCGTGTTGATCTGCCCTGCATCTCTCGTCCCGCTCAACCCCTCTCAAGCTACCACATAGATGCGTTGGCCTCGCGACTAAGTCCTCACACTAGGACACCTGCTGTGACAAATCCACGATAGTTGGCGCCCACCATGGGGCAAGACGCACGGTGGTGTTGAGTTCTTGGAGGGATCTTAATTAGGGTTTCGAGAAGCTCGTAAATTTCCGGATAAAGAAAAGTCAGTTTTGGAAGAAGCCTACAATCTGCCGGGTCAACATACGGAAGGACTTGCATCAAATCTAATCACATTGGTTGAGGTGAAGGAAATTATGTTGAGTCGCCATGGATGCAACCCATGTGTATCTGTTTGAACCAATCTGCAGCGAAACCAATTTGAAGTATAAGGAACCAAGGGCTTGACCCTGGCTTGGTCATCATGCACTGTTAGCAAATCAGGGTCAAAGGAAAAAAGACAGAAGGGCCACAATCCGGATGGAGACAAGGGTGTGGTAAAAGCAAACACGGCCACGACCCGGATTCCCCGCCATGAATCGCAGCTCTGATTCGAGTCGCCGTCTCTGAAGGCGTTGTTTTTCACGTGATTAACCGATGACAGATCGGATCGGTCTCTGGTTTCCAAAAATATAATTGCGGTCACACGTGTTTCTAATAGGCCAAGATAAATAGAAAGGAAAGAAGAGAAATAGAAAATAATGTACACGACCTGGGATGGGAAACAGGCTTGACTCGGGAGTCTACTACCCGGAGATTTGGGCGCGGCCCTCGCTTCGTTCAGCTTCCAACTACAACCAGTTTGTGCCAGAGAAAAATAGCAAGGGTGTCCCGCTGCCGTTCTACTGCTTCTGAGCCGCAGGTTGAGCCGACCCAATTGCCTCCAGTGCACCACTGAGCTGGCCACACCCCCGAGTCGCCCGGTTTGCCTCAATTGTCGACCCGCCGACTGATCTAAGCTGTAGCCCCGCTGGCGGCGCTTTCGATTCCCAGGCTTTGCAAAATTGGTTTAACTCAGTGGCCTGACAGCCCATGAAAAGCCTCGAATTTGGGGCATGGCAGCCCGTGAGAAGCCTCGACTACAACGGTTTTATTTGCTTTTTGCTAAATTTTGTTTTCTTTTGATAAGATTTGTGATGCTTTCAAATCGACGTTTATCAACCCGGTTAGGCTGTCAACTACAAGTTGTTAGTACACGATCAAGTTATAATCCGGAGACTATCAGACCGGTCTGGTTTTGACTACAAGTCGCCAGTATTACATATGGATAACCCGGTGTTTATCATAACCCGGCATGGTTTTATCATAAACCGGCACAATATGGAAGGAGTTATCAGTACTCGAGATTGGGGTTATCACTCTTACTACAAAAAGTTGGTAAACCAACGATTTGATTCAATGTCACAGGACACTTTAAACTTGTTGTATGCAGAAACAAGTTGAATAAAGCATGATTATAAATCACCGGTGTTTTAAACCGGTAGTATGATCCGGTGTTTATTAAACCGGCCTGGCTTTGGACAATAAGTCGCCAGTATATATTTGGATTGCGCCATTGGAATCATGCGCTTATAAATCATTGGGTTATGTTATTCAAATAGCCAAACTTGGCTGAAATTTCATTATGATATTGAATGAATAAGGTTTTCATACCGGGTTATATTATCTTGAATAGCCAACATGGCTGGATTTTTATTATTAAGATTTTCAAAGTCGCTATAGCGCAATGTCTACTATTTTATCAAAGGCTCTGATTTATTCTACAATGAAAGGAATAGTCCCGAGTCACTACAGGCTTACAACCCGACACTTGGGGGCTACATTATTTCGGTTGAGATTACATCAAATACACAAGTCTCATGTCGCTGCAAGCATGCACCATGATACTTGGGGCTAATGCAAACTCATTGTTTTCTCACCTTATTGAAGACCCGACTCATCACTTCGTAATGAGCCGGCCCTTGGGGGCTACCAATTGCTCCTGTCAACAATTCAAGGTACATAAATTTTCGTCCATAATATTGAAGCATCCATTGCTCAGTTCGTAAAGCACAAAGCTCTTAACCTTGTGGACGTGGGTTCAAGCCCTACGATGGAAGCTACGTTATAAGATTTTATTTTCATTGAAGTATATATCAAGTCCCGGTTCAAGTATTATCTTACTAAAGCCGGCCCTTGGGGGCTACATATCACTGCTCAAGTCTACATGATTATATTTACAAAGTCCCTGCTCATTATTGCATAATGAGCCGGCCCTTGGGGGTTACACTGATTGAAGTTTTTATAAGCAAATTACAAGTCCCAGGTTGCTGCAAGCATGACAACCCGGCACTTAGGGGCTACATATATGGAGTATTCAGTTTAGATGATTGAGATGAACAAACCGGATTTCTTCAAGGTTGAAACACTTATTTGAGCAAGTCTTAAGTTATCACTATGTTCTCCTCTTAAGACTTTGGGGCTACAGGTATTATGCATATAAAGGAGGAACATCTTCATTTTATCAGTTTTGAGCAAATCAGGAAGATCAATTACATGACCCGGTGTTGACAACAATTATGACCCTGTGCCATCAATATTTATAAACCGGCCGTTTTGGTAATATTAAACCGGCAAGTTTTACATCTTCAAACCGGCTGAATATCAGATAAGTATTTTCAGACCCATATTTCTTAAACCGGTGCTTTGGGAGCTGAGTCAAAAGAGTTATTCTTCGCAATATTTCTCGGTGACAAACCAATGTCGGTAAATTAAGTATGAAGTTGGCTTATTGACCTGGATTTTCTAGAAGAAGGAAATGGCAAGGAATTAAGGATGATCAGATGCCGGTTTACAAGAATTCTTAACCCGGAGCATAATCTATCAAATTTGTTCTTGTATTTGTTTTACAGGATCAGTTTAACATGGATAAATCCAAATTAAACTGGGGGCTAATGTCGGGGATATACCCCGCGGTGTAAACCGGCCGGAAGTGTAACCCTGCCAGACTTGGCGGTTTATCTGAAGACCCCGCTGGCACTTGGCGAGTTACTGGCGACTCGCCCTGACCTGGCGGTTTACAAGCAACCCGCCTGGTCATTATGACTCATTGGTAAACCGGCAGGCGGGTCAGAGGAGCGACAAGACCCGGTGGCCCAACGGGCGGTTCATGAAGGCCGGTTCATACTATGGTGGGCCGATTTAAGAGGAAAGGCATAAGGAATATTTACCTTACAAAGAGTTAAGACCGGGATTCGTATCCAGTTTGTATTAGAGATAGACTAGTCCTAATCCTAATAGGACTCCACATGTAAACCGCCCCTTCAACATATATAAGGAGGGGCAAGGCTCCCCAAAGAGAGAGAGGTTACAAGCAAGAAAACAATCTCTAGGGCTAGACACAAAGAGCCAGTTTACGGCGACTCCCTCTTGATGATAATGAGACCTAGCCTAAAACAGCATGTAGGGTTGTTACCGGATGATGTTTCCCGGGGCCCAAAGCTATCTAAATCCTTGTCGTGCATGTTGATCCGCCCTGCATCTCTCGTCCCGCTCAACCCCTCTCAAGCTACCACATAGATGTGTTGGCCTCGTGACTAAGTCCTCACACTAGGACATCTGCTGTGACAAATCCATGACAGTACCCGAAGAAACCAATGAAATTCTTATGTACTTTAGCTACCATTGTGTTTAGTTATAGCTCTTCTATTTTACTCTTTTCTTACCTGAGCAATGGCATATGGCATTGCAGAGCACTCCTGCATTCAATAGAAAATTGTTCTCTTGATTGAAACAGTTTGCTCCAATGACCATTCTAAGAGTATTAGCATCTCCCCTGCATCATAAGGCACCAAAACTTCAGTTGCTGGTAGATTAGGATTAAGGAGCCAAAGATAAAGATAAGTACAGTAATTACATATTGGTGCCAATCTTCCAAAAGATGGAGCCAAAGATAAAGATAAGTACATTTAGTTGCTGGTACATTATGATTAAGGCAACAATCTTGAAGGTTGTCATATTTGGCCATGACAATCTGACAAGGTTGTAATCTGACGAGGTTGTAATCCTATCATATTTAGCTAGATTCTTCTTCAAACAGGATTGTGAAATCGGCCACAAATTTGATTAGTTTGATTGACAATCTGATTAGTTTCTCTGGAGTTTGATAAGCCACAAATTTTCAAACATTTACATTCAGTAAACATCTACATTTACATTCAGTTAATATCTTGCACAAATCTAAAACATAGTGTACTTGCATTCTTCTTACATTTCAGTTTAAATTCAGTAAACCATATGCTTCTTCTTACATTCAGTAAATATCTTGCAAAAATAATTTACTGCATACTCAGTTTAAATTTTAGTTTCAAGCATAGTTAGATTTACCTTGAAAATAAAAGCTTTTGAAATTTGTTACAGAAATTTTCCTACTAAAAAGATAACTGAATTTTGTGTACTGGAAGTTTACAGTGCCTAGTGTAGGAAAGTTTTTGAATTTACCTACTCATACCTCTATCTACACATACATGAGCGGTTAATATGCTAACTACACGCATCTCGTTCGAAATCGTTTTGCAGGGCATCCTGTTGGTTCGAGCTGGCCTTCTTCCTGGTGCACACGATTCGAGCTAGCCCTACTGAATACAGCAATGTTGGGAGCTAACTTGATCAAATGATTTGGAGCATTCTGGAGCTAAACGTGATCAAATGCAGAGTAGTTTGGATTTTTTTTGGATAAAGGACATTTCATTGAATTGATATATCGAGGTGATACGATCGCATCTAAAGAATGCCCGGCCTCTGCATAACTCGATGCACATAGCCAAGAAGTCCAACCGACCCAAAAAATAAAAACGTTTTACAACTTAAAAAGATAAATAAGTCCAGCCTATGATGTGGAAGATCCTATCCGGAGATCACACCGCCATCGATGGGGGGAGAAAACCTCCCTGGACGTACGCTCCAGCCGCGTAGACGCCATCATAAAAGGTCCCTGTCATCCAGCCTCTGCAGGATAGACCAAGTACGGAGCCATCACGTACATATATGAATAACCTGCATAGGAGATGAAGCACATTTTTTATTAAGAACCACATCATTCCTGGTAAGCCACAATGCCCAGCATAAGGCAACCGCCTCCACAAGAATATGTGCAGGAAATTGTTTATCAATACCCCTCAACCAAGTGCCGAACATGTTACGAGCACTACGTGGTGGGTATAAATTTGAAGCTACTTGAACTATGGCCCAAACCGCTCGAGCGAACTTAAACTCAAAAATTAAGTGCTTAATAGACTCGTCATGTTGGCAAAAGACACATGCCTTGGTGGCTTTCCAGTTGCGTCGTGCCAGGTTATCTCTAGTTAAGATGACCCCTCTGTTTAGGAACCAGATGAATATCTTCACGCTTAGAGAGATTTTAAGCTTCCACAATTTCCTGTTATCAACCGGAACATCACAATGAACCATTGCATCATACATGGATTTGACTGTAAACTTGCCATTCGGATGCAAATTCTATCGAAAGATGTCCGGTTCATCTGACAGTTGAATAGCCTCTAGACGTATGAGTAGCTCATTCCAAGCTCCCAGGCGAGGTCCTAATAGGTTCATATGGAACGAAATGTCAGGGTTTTCTTGTCCCAAAACTTGTTTGACGGCGACAAATTTATGTCTAACGATCCTATAAATACTCGGGTATTTCACCATGAGTGGTGTGGTCCATAGCCAGGTGTCTTCCCAGAATCGAACCTGGGAACCGTCCCTAACCGAGAAAGTCCCAAATTGGAAAAATAATTCCTTGGCCTTCATGACACCAGACCAAAAATGTGAGTCAGCAGGTTTCCAATGGACTTGAGAAATGGCTTTGGATTCCATGTACTTATTATGAATGATTTGCTGCCATACTCCATCCTCAGTGAGTAGTTTATAAACCCATTTGCTGAGAAGAGCAATATTTTTAATCTCAAGGTCCTGAATTCCAAGTCCCCCTTGACTTTTAGGTCGACATAATACAGTCCACCTAGCCAATCGATATTTCTTTGATTCATTATTACACCGCCAAAAAAACCTAGATCTAAAGTAATCAAGACGCTGAAGAACCCCTTTTGGTAGATGGAAGAATGACATCATATATAAAACCATGTTGCTTAGGACGGGATTGATCGATATCAACCGCCCCCAATATGACAAGAGTTTGGCTTTCCAACCGGCTAGCCGTTTCTCAAGTCTCTCTTCCACGTGCTTCCAGTCAGCGATAATTAAACGCCGATAGTGTATGGGAATACCTAGATACCGAATCGGGAACTGCCCGAGCTGGCATCCAAAAATGTCAGCATACTTAGGTGCATGTTCTGCAGCATCCTCAAAGCAAAAAAGGTCGCTCTTATGAAAATTAATCTTGAGGCCAGAAAGTTCCTCAAATGCACATAAAAGCAGCTTGAGATTTCTTTCTTTATCTAGATGACAATCCAAGAAAAGTATTGTGTCATTCGCATATTGTAGGATAGATAAACCCTCTTCTTCCAAATGAGGAATGACGCCGCTAACTTGACCGGCCACCTTAGCCCGCTCAACAAGGGTAGCTAGCATGTCAGCCACAATGTTAAACAAAATGGGTGATGCGGGATCCCCTTGGCGAAGCCCCTTCCTTGTCTGAAAATAGTTGCCAACCTCATCGTTAACTTTGATGGCCACACTACCTCCAGAAACAAAACTCTCAACCTATCGAGACCATTTTGGTGAAAACCCCTTCATGCGTAAAGTTTTCAACAAAAAGGGCCATTTAACTTTATCATAGGCTTTTTCGAAATCTATTTTAAAGATCACTCCATTCAACTTTTTGCGGTGAAGCTCATGTACCGTTTCATGCAGCACAACCACACCATCTAGTATGTTGCATCCTTGCATGAATGCTGTTTGAGCGGGCTTGACGACATGGTCAGCCCCCCGTTCAACCACTTAGTTGCGACCTTCGTAAAGATTTTGAAGCTTGCAATGAGAAGGCAAATCGGTCCATATTGTTGAATACGACTAGCCTCCTTAATCTTAGGCAGTAGGATAATCTCCCCAAAGTTTAAGCGGGAAATATCAAGGTCTTCGGTATGAAGTTGGTTAAACAACTGAATCAAGTCCGCCTTCATCACGTCCCAAAAGCATTGATAAAACTCTGCCGGAAAACCATCCGGTCCCGGAGCCTTGTTGTGTTCCATTTGAAACACCGCGGTTCGAATTCCCTCTTCAGAAAATGGAGAGGTTAAGAGTTCATTTTCTGCTTCCGAAAATTGAGGGATGTCATGAGTGATAGACTCGACCAGCTAAAAATGTGTTTCCGTGGAAGGTCCAAAAAGCTCTTTGTAGTATTTGGTAATAAAGTCTCTAAGCGGTGCTTCCCCCTCAATACGGCCTTCCTCCTAGTAAAGAGCAAAGATACGTTTCTTTCTATGTCTGCCATTGGCTAGCATTTGAAAAAATTTCGTATTATCATCACCTTGAACGAGCGAATTAGCCTTGCAACGTTGGTACCATTTAATCTCTTCCTCATGAAGAAAGCGTGCAATCTGCTCATTAAGATAGCTTTTTTGCTCAATCTCATCAGCAAAAAGAGGCCTCACCTCCACAATTTTATCGAGGGTATCGTTTAAACTAGAAATCCGCAACTTTTCTTTTTTGTAAATGCCAGTAGTGTGTTTAGCCCATCCACGAAGGAATCGGTGCAAGGCGCAGATTTGATTGTTCCATCGTTGAACGGGCGTGTTGCCGTGAGGTTGACGCGCCCACACTTTCTTCACCATGTCCAGGAATCCCTCTCTAGTGAGCCATCCCAATTCAAATTTAAACTGATGACGGTTAGAACTTGGAGGTGTTTCTCCAAAATCGGTTAGCAATGGAGCGTGATCCGATAAGGCCTCAATCCTTTCTAGTGCCCGTACCGAGGCTAGGGGATATTTATATTCCCAGTCGGTGGTAACCAGCACCCGGTCATGTTTTTCGAAAGTTGGAACTGGTCGGTTATTGGCCCAGGTATACTGACGGCCAGACATAGTGAGCTCCCGCAGATCTCGGCTGTCAATAATAGCATTAAATAGGAAAGGCCACCTAGTATCAAACCGGTCATTGTTTTCTTCCTTCTGATATCGAAGGATGGGGATTGTCTCGGCAGGTATTAACAAGTTCCTTTAGAAAAGCAGACTTAAACTCGTCCTGAGCGGCGCCATATACAACCGCCAGGCTCCAAAGGAAATTGTCGGACTTGTTTCGAAGGTGAAATTTGATATGATATTCCCCCTTTGACGTGGACAAAAGTTCCAAGTACGTGGAATGGATGCCTAGCAAGATTCCACCGGACCTCCCAGACGGGGGTAAGATGTGCCATTCATAATCGTAACCACTTTGCCCAAGCCCTGCCCGCCGGCAAAGAAAATTAATAAACGGGTTATTAAATAGTTCATATCAGGAAATGACAAACTAAATAGGCCGAGATATAGTTAATAATGACTGAAATTACCTGTTGACTATCCCCTTCACGATGTTGTAGTCACTTTCTTTTTTAAGTAGTGAGTCCAGTACTTCAACTTTTCCTTCTTCAACTTTAATGTCTAACAAGATCTAGTGGTACCTGCATGCGCATACGTTTGCATGTATAAATTAAGAGGGCATGTGCATAACACTAATCAACTATAACCCTAAACCCTATACACTTATTAACATCTAGCTAGGAAGCAAAAACATAATTTTTAGTACAAGACAGTGTGACTCACTCAAAGTTGTAAGGAAGTAGTATATCTTCATTGGTATTGAGGCGCTTCAAGAATTCTAGCATGTTTTTCTATCCATCTTGTCTACACCATTCCAGTTTCCATGTGTATTCATTAACGGTATTTGGGTCAATGAACCCAATGCCATAGCGTCCAACTTTTTTCATTTCATACATCTTCATCCCGCATAATACCACAAAAAAGAATATATAGTGAGGATATATAATTACAAGTAATTAATGATCAATCAATGAGCACTAGAGCTAGCTTGAGACTTAAATTACAGAAAGTAATCACTTACAGACAATAGCAACTGACGATAGATTTGTCGAGTGCATCTTGATTGAATAACTGAAATAGTTCTGAATACTCAACGGACAGAGCTTTCTTATGGAAGTAATGCTCTTCCTTGACTTGCACCATGAGGGACTCTCGAGTGGAACTTTTGGTAATTTTCATGTACCAATCATGCAATTCATACATTCTCGTTGGGAGGTTCTTGACCTCCTCGGGCTCGACCAAAGGTTGGCCCCGGACATATTTCCGTTTTATTTCCTCCTCTCTAAGGGGAGACATGGGCTCGATCTCAGGGAGTTGTCCAACAGTGATCTTGAGCATTACAGCCTGCATTATATGCTCCTCGGTTATTACCACATCGCCCAGCTGGGGAACGTTAACGGTTTGCCCACCATAATATTAGGCGCGCGTACTCTCATGTGTTGTTGGCACAACAAGCGGGGGGGAGGGGTCAATTGCGCCGCCTGTTCTCCCAGCTGGGGAATGGTTTTCCCGCTTTTTTGACAGCTGCTTGTTGGCTCGAGCTCTAGCTCGCTTCTTTCTGTAGTCGTGCTCGATGTGCCTTCCTGATTTAGCGCTCATAGTCTGAGTCAACAGGCTTGGGAGCTGGTTTTCTTGCCATATGAATAAAGTGGTCCATAACTTTCTCAGGCACTTTCTCCCTCGGCGGCGGTGCCGGTTTCGGTCCAAAATGGGAGTCCACTTCGGCCCTCACTATGGCTGTGTTTTGCCCCTCGGCCATGTCGTAAGGCCTCTGAGGAAGAGGAGCGAGGCTTGGACCATATTTATATCGCTTGTCTCTGCCTGTACTTCATGTACTACCTTGACTCGTACCACTACGCACCATAGTTGCGGCGTGACTCTTCTGCGATTGCTGAGGCGGCGGAGACGGCTGCCGTGGCTGAGTTGGAGCAGGAGGAGTGGCCCGACACTGTGCCAGAATTGAAGCAGGAGGTGTGGCCTGACACGATGTCGGACTTGAAATAGGAGGAGTGGCCTGACGCTGTGCCGTACTTGAAGTAGGAGGCTGCTCATGCGTTCGTGGTGTTGGCTTCATTTCCGTGCCTCCGCTGCTTACATCCACGCGCCTCACACGACACTGGCCTCCTGTGCCTATGTCAACGTGCGTGTAGAACCTGCACGTAAGTGCCTCGTGTGCCTTCATCCACATGCCTGTAGAAAGGCTCCACTTCAGCACTACCACATGACTTCACAAACGTGGTGCCTTCATTTCTTTGCCTACACGTACATGCACCCACGTGCCTAATGTGTCACTCGCCCAGACTCTTACGTGCCCTGTAATGCCACACCCACGTGGCTTCATGAAAGTGGTTCTGTAACCGAGTAGTCGGACCTATGCCTCTGCCGCCACACGTTTGTGCATCCAGAGAGTGCACACCCGTGACTTGAAAGTGGTTCTGTAACCGAGTAGTCGGACCCACACTTCCGTGCCTCCTATGCCTGCATCCACATGCCTGTAGAACCTGCACTTATGTGCCTTGTGTGCCTGCATCCACATGCCTGTAGAGAGGCTCCACTTCAGCACTAACAGTCTCAACACTAAAAAAAATACTATAGCACACAAAAAAACACAAGCCAAGCATAACAAATCTTGATGCCCAAACGGACGGTTGAAGATTAGAGACGGTTCGATGATTTCCATCTCTCCCTCCCTCTTCTACTAGCTTGCTTCCCCTTCCGCAAAGTAAATCTCGAAACCTTCATCACTCCCGCACGCTCTCCTCCTTCCTTCTGCACACAAACACAAACTCAAAATCGAGTTCGCGTCACCGGACAACCGCCACCGCGTCCACCAACCACACTCAAATCTGACATACAAATAGCCACACTCTGCCCGCGACAACACCTATAACCCCGTCGGCTGCAGCGACCGACGGCGAGGACTTCAACAGCGGCGGCGGAAATCGCAACAAAAAAGGAGCAACGACACAATAAGCAGATGGAAGCAAAGAACACCGCACAAGCAACTGAAGGTAATTATCATTCTATCCCACTCCATTCCACCCGGTAGATCGTAGTGATTTTTCCACTTCCAGGAATAGCAACCCTAGCCACGCTACCAAGGAGTTTTCTAATAACCTAAACCAATTATTGAACTAGCGCAGAGATAAGATTTTATAGAAATGCTACTGCTCTCCGCCCTGGGATTTTCGCCATACGATTTGTGCTCAAAGGTAAAAACCTAAAACATCAGTTACTAGAATACGTCGATAGATCCAAACCCCGCAAGCATCCTGAGAGGCCAAAACTAATAACCGTACGAGATTTTCTACATCCCTTGTCCCGTCAATGTAACCGATTTTCAAATTAAGTGCCTCTGTTGTGAAATACCGTGAACAAAGAATAGGCGTACCCTGTGCTTCTAGGCTAAAACAACCCGTGCCTCTCTATCCATGCAAATTTGTTTTCACACCATGCAGGTTTTTTTCCTGTGACACTCGACTCTGCTTCTAACACCTGCACATTTTTTATGCAGCAATGACAAATCCTCACGAAGAAGCTAAAACCCAGCAAAATACTGACGAAGACCCTGCTGAAGAGCATGCAAATCAGCCAGCTCCTGTCAAAGGTTTGAGCAAAAAGTCTCCATTGTCCATCTACAAAAAACTATATTGAGAGTTATTAATAACTTAACATCTATCCTTGACAACATAATTAAATATTTCTACAAATAAAACTACCTGCCACTTTTTATATATTTCATTCTAAAAAACATTAAAAAATTTGCACACTATCTTATTTTTAATTCAAAAACAATTTAACTTACCCAATAAATCTTGAACTATCATTGATGATATTCCTCCAATTATGAAATATCACCTGCAGAGTGCATTTTTGTCTCAGAAAATGCTTCACCCTAACTTCACTATCCCAGCTGCACTCATAACCATAATTAATATTTTCTTCCATCCCCTGATTAGCTCAATCGGTAACAATAGTAATAACCTATCTTAAACCAAGAAAATAGAACTAAAAATCCCCTTTGGGAGTTTCACATTCCTTATGCATAATCATGGAAGATATATATTTTAAATGTGTATCAACTATTTTCGGAAAAAAAGAACATCCTTTTTTGTTACCTGGTCATTATACACGACACGAAGATGGTGATATTCAAAGCGCAGAAACAGGCAGCATGTCTCCTCATTCATCAGAAAAGGACACAGAACAAAACATGAGGAACAAACCACCTGCGAAAGAAATGATAACTTACACCAGGCTCAACAAGAATAAACATCTAGCAACAAGCAAAAAAAGAGGAAATCAGATACAAGCACTATTTTTACTCCTGGAGCAAAAAGGCAAAAGCAAAAGGACAATGCTGAAAACATCATCGACACTAGTACCTTGCAGCATCAGCCATTACCTCTAATGGTACTCCCGCCAATAGCACCAACCGCCATGAAGAAACAAGGTGAACGCAAGAAGAAATACAAATGACGAAGGGTAGAAAAAGAACAAGACGATACCAACAGTAAAGGTTCAGATACCAATGATGACGATGATGACAGGGAACATGATGCAGATTTCATTCCTACAGATGGCAATGATGCCGAAGAGCATGACACCTACACAGAACATGACGACGATGTAAAAACACACTTATGTACTAATTTTGAATACCACTATTAAGGACTCCGGATCTAACGTTCCTTTCTAACGAAAACCTTTCTTTTTGTCTTCTGAAACAGAACAAATCAGGACAGAAGGACAGAAAGAGGAGAAATACATGCGGAAAAGAATTGGCAGCACCAACAGTTGACGAAGAACAGCAAGAAACAGACGAAGAGAAATGTCAAATCAAGGCAAGGGCAGCATTCGCTCATGTCAAGAAAGCATGGTGTTTACTTAAAGACCGTCACAGGCAAGATATTAGGACGGCAGGATTTGGCAGCATAGAGAACTGCAAAATAACGGGCTCCATCTGCCGACCACTTGCAGCACACATCTACGATAACTTGGACATAGAAAGCATGACAATAACCTTCGGTGATGGTACCGAAGACAAGAAACTCAAGATTACCAAGGAAGCTATACACAAGGTGTTTGGATACCCAAACGGCATGGAAAAGTCAGCACCAAGGCCAGCAAAGAGCCCAACTTCAATGAAAAAACTGATGTTAGACCTTGGCTTCAAAAATACAAATTTCAGGCCAAAAGAACTGTTCACGGAGCTAAATGAATTGGTGGAACTAGATGACGAACAGTCAAACAAGAAATCAATTAAAATATTTTCCTTATTTTTTTCCACAACGTTGTTTGCGGGTCAAGCGCCGCTATCTTCGCCCGACAAGCTATAATGGTAGAGGACATGGACTATCCAGAGATGGCAAAGATGGATTTCTGTGAGGTAATCGTCGAATGTATTAAGGAAGGAGCCAAGATATGGCAGAAACACAGAAATTTGCCTTAGGAAGAAAAGAACAAAAAGCATGTCAATGGTTTGGCGCAGGGGCCAGTAATCATGTACCTCAACTCCCTGCTGCTGCCAACCGACACAAAAGAAATGCGGAAGATTGCAAAGACAATGGACAAGACCTCATTACCACGAGCAAACCATCTCAAAGAGAGTGGCCTAGCGAAAATAGCTAGAGCAGACATGAAAAGGGATGGAAAAGCACGACCAGGTGACTATGAATTTGGCAAAATACAGGTATAGCTATATTGTACATAAATCAGTCCTTCCCTTTTCGAAAATGGTTTCCATTCTAATTAACTACATTCCACCAAAAACGAGGCAGACATGGAAAGGAACAGCAGAGAGGATCTTCTATGCGAACATAGCATCAACTTCGTCTTCAATTCGGCAGATAGCAGGAGAACATCGCAAACAACAGCAAAACTAGAACACGACCAAACTGCTACCACCCCCGTGGCCTAGCAGGCTCACAGGGCAGCACCCCAATTTTTTTATAGTTTTTTTCTTTTCTTCTTTATTTTCTTCTATTTATTTCTGAGTAGTTTTTTATATAGTTTTTTCTTTTCTGCTATATTTTTTTCTTTTCTGCTTTATTTATTTTCTTCTATTCATTTATTTTTATATACCATGCCAAGTTGATGGTTAAAACTTGATGGTCAAATTCTGGAGTTATAACCAAAGTTTAAAAAATGAAATGCCGAAGTGCAACTAGTTTTTTCCATGACAGAAGAAGTCTGGAGTTGTAGTAAGTTATTAAAAATAAAAAAGAGGTGCAATGCTCGTTAATTAGCTTCAAGCGTTTTGGAATAGTGTAAACTGCACTACACATAGCTCCGTGCAGTCTACCATATTCCTCGAGGCTTGAAGCTAAGCAACGTGAGCATTGAGCCTCTTCTTCATCGTCTCTGCACTCAGGGCTTATAAACCGCTCCTAGTCCCTCTCTCTTCGCGAGGTGGGACTAAAAAACAGTTGACTAAGAAACGGTAGTACTCTTTCATGCCATGAACCAGTACTAAAGGTGCTCGTGGGGCCCCAGCCTTACCTGACACAACCTCATTAGTACCAGTTCATGGCACGAACCGGTGCTAAAAGTTCGCCACGAATCGGTACTAAAGAGCTCCTCCCACCTAGCAGTTGGAACCGGTACTAAAGAGCTCCTCCCGCCTAGTAGTTGAATGGTGCATACTGAATGCACAAAAAGTCTGGAGTTGTAATAAGTTTTAAAAAATGAAATGCCTTTGTAACAGATGAGTTTAATTTCGTCAGAAACCCGAATACTTCGAAAGAGATTGTCTAGTTTGTAAACGAAGTGCATCCAGTTTTTTCCATAACCCTCTCTACTTTTTTGAACATGATATGTGGGTGAAATGATGATACCATGCCAAGTTTCAACTTTTTCAGAGTTCATTTGTAGTGCTTTTCAATTTCCAGGTCATTTAGTTCTCAAAACAAATCATTAAATGCATGAAAAATAGCAAATGAAGGCATAAATGGTTGAAAGTTGATGGTGTCGCTTTGAATGGTGCATACTAAACGCAAAAAATATAAGAGCATTTAGATCATGATCTCATATTTCTTTACAGTCTGAATTGTCAATATGATCTTATACATCAAAAATACTATGATCATCAATGATCTTTTTATGTACAATCTGAATTGTCAATATGAGTCCTCAACGATTTATAAACCGGTGAAGACTCATATTGCGGCCACAAATTCTACACATAGAGTTCAATGAAGACCAAGTGCTTGTGATAGTTTGAGAAGTAACATATTTAAGGTGGTAAAAGCCTTGTTAGGGAAGCGAGGTGGGACTAAAAACAGCTAGCCATAACCTCATTAGTACCGGTTCGTGGTACGAACCGGCACTAAATGGTGATGGTGGGGCATAGCCTGACCGCAGGCTGACACATCATCTTTAGTACCGGTTCGTGGCATGAACCGGTACTAAAGGTTCGCCACGAACCGGTACTATTGATCGCCGCCACTAACCGACACTAATGTACACATTAGTGCTGGCTCAAATTCAAACCGGCACTAATGTGCTTCACATTTGACTCTTTTTCTACTAGTGCTAGCATATGGAGACAATGCCCCGGTACAAAGAAACACCTTTGGGCAGAACGAATTGTTTCCTGTAAAGAAGCGTCATCAGGTAGATAAAACCAAAGATGCACGGATGCACAGACAAATGAATCATGGATGCATACCTTTCATATTATGACACCTCTCAAAGAATATTCCTCTGGACTTTCCCTTCCAGCAAAAGCACTACAGGCCGGGCATGAGTCAGTTTTGCCGCATAAACATGTCAACCAACTGATTGTCCAGAGGTAGAAGACAAACCTGCCTAGGAAACTTGGACCACCAAAACGCCTCCCCATATAACCAACGACGAGCAGCAACCTCCAAAACACAAGGTTGAGCGTGCAGATCAGCCCGCCCTGAAAGAACCGCTGTTTGTCAACATCAAGAACAACTAGGGAAAAAGAAGATTGGGGAAAGAAAGGGGAAAAAGACGGTCTGTGAAGAGAATGAACAACTACAATCACAATGGATCAATGGATCCGACACGTACCTCAACCAACCTAATCTTGCAGCAGCCATGGGCTGGGGAAGGACCTTCACATCCTTAGCACATCCTCGGGGATCGCAGTAGAGCTCGAGAGCCAGCCGCGTGATCTGTCGAGTGGATCTTGAGGGTGCGTGTTACGGTCAAGCAGGAGGGCCTAGAGCTGAGATGCCATGGCAGGGGCTTCCTCCTCCGCCACCAGAGGGCGCCGCCGCCACCATCTCCCCCTCCTCCTCCGGCACCAGAGGGCGCTGCCACCGCCATCTCCCCCTCCTCCTCTGCCAGAGGGCGCCGCCGCCACCATTGTCGACGGAGTGGAGGGGATGAGGAGCTTGGGAAGGCGGCTGTAGGGGAGGGGGAAAAGATTTAGGGTTGGAGACGAGGGCACGGGGATGAAGAAGAAAGCGGACGGGCGCGGGCCTCACGACGGCCTGTGCGTCGAGCACGTCCCTCGTGCGGAGCGGTGGTCTTTTCCCTGCGTGGTGCAGTGCGCTCGCCTGACCCTCGCTGTTTTTTCCCACGCGCGATCGTGGTGCGGTGGTTTTTTTCTTTGCGTGGTGCGGTGCGCTCGAGCCATCGGTTGTGATTACGAGTCCTTGAGGGTTTATATGTTCAATTCCTGCTGGAAGCCTAAAGTTCAGTACTGGTGAAAAGGTTTCTTCGTGCTGCTCCGAGTGTTCTTTTTGCAATTTTTTAGGGTGGTGTATGAGGCTTCAACCCTTCTTCACAAGATTGTAGAAGGGCCTGAATTTGCTAATGATAGAAATGAAATGATCCCATCAATGTTGGAGGATTCCTCCATATTAACGTTGTTCTTATTGAAGTGAGAATTTTGGATATTTTACATTCATGCCCAATTGTAATTCTAAATTTATAAATGCATTCTGAGATTCTATAAATCAATAAATGCAATTGGACTTCTGCTTCTTGAATTGTTGTCATGCAGTGACGGACTGTACCAGTTGGCAGCTTCTTGGTTGTCATAACTTCTTACTTATCACTTCTTGAAAATGTGTTCAAGTGATACATTTCTCATAGTGAATAAAAAGTATATACAAAGGCTTGCATCCAACCAAAAAATTACACAAGGACTTACAAGGAACTATTCGTCGAACAAAATGTCACATCATCAACACCAACGAATCAAACAGGCTCTCTTACTGGCGCGGCGACACGCCGTGCTTTTTCTGCGCTTGTATAACCATACACTTGTATTACATGTGTGTACAAGAGCAATGCTTTTTAGAACTCACAGCTGCTTCTGAGAGCCCAATAACTGATGGGCAGCACTGGAGTTGCTTAATTAGTAGGCAACTAATTCTAGCGTAATTCATTAGCCACCGGCACAAAGCAGTGCCAGCCTAGCACATGTGCATGCGTCACTTCACTTCACTTTCCATGTGTGTTGACCTTGGCCTCCCTAAACAAGTCTCATGTGACTGTCATCGATGCTAATCTCAGCATCTTTCCTTTTTCATGCATGCAATCCGACAACTAATCTCCTTCACATCGACCCAACCATCTGCCACTATGCATTATGACTCGTTCCACATAGATCAAATTACCTAATCATACGTGCTTTTTTGGGAGAACAGTATACAGATCAAAGAGAATGGTTGTCTTTTTCTTCAAGAGAGTGGTTGATGTACGGACGTGGAGTATTTGCACCCGAGCTCAAATGCTCCTAGTGAACAGTAAAATTGGGAAAATAGTACAAAATTCAAAAAATTCCAATTTTTTAGCATTAACCTTTGACAAATGTTCTATGTGCTTGTAAAAATTTATAATGAAAGAATATTCCTGGAAGTCGTAAAAAAACAAAACTGATACTCCAAAAATGCTATTTTTTAAAGCATTTTGGAGTACTGGTTTTTTTGTCATGACTTCCACGGATGTCCTTTCTTGATGAAAATTTTCAAACATAGAAAACTTTTGTCAAAGGTGACCACAAATAAACTTCAGAATTTTTTTGAATTTTTTTGATCTTCTATCGAGCAGAATAACACTTTCGTTGATGTAACACTTCCGTTGATGTACCTGTCTATTTAAGGCATTTCCTCCATTTTCCATGCAAAAAATGGCATTGCCTCCATTCCATTTCTTGTAAACCGTAAAAAGATGGGGACGACTCCTTTGATTTTAGTCCACAACCACCCAAACCAAGCCCAACCTTAATCTTAGCCATGAGATCCCCTTCTAAAGCACAACCCTCTATGCCATGGGAGACACTCGAGCTCCTGCGAGCGGTGCGTAGCTCCACGCACACGATCCCCACCTCATGTCGACGAATGATGAGCCGCTAGCGATTAGAAGCAGCGAGTCATCATCGTGGACTGTTCTCCCTTCCTCCTTTCCCTCTCAACTCTATTTCTTATTACCGGGGAACCAACCAGGCCGAAGCAGCTCGCCGCTAACAAAAATCGAGGACCCTCGCCTCCTCACTCCTGGATCAATCCGTTCCTTCCCTATCTAGCCCTCACTATGAATGTCCCCAAGCAGATGCTCTCTGCCGCCATGCTCGATGGAGCCTCGAGCTCGTCTGCATCGCCTGCCTGCGTCCTAGCTCACTTAATGCATGTGGGCCAGCCAACCACTTGCCCGCAGCAATCCGACTGCCTTTAGCCAAGCAACCTAGCTAGATCTGCTAGCCCATCTAGCAGTCACGCCGCCTTGCTCTGCCCCTGTCACCAAACGCCCATTGGGCCACAAGGTGGGTGCCCCTCGTATATCTCACGTGTAGGCATTTTAGCGCCTCTCGCTTGCTGGCCTCCTGTAACGGGCTTTGGCACAGTAGTGAGTCTGCTATGCACCGCCTATGGGTGCGATTTAATATCTGATGCTCAGTTGTGTTAGTCTTGTTATCTATATTAGTTATTTCCGTATTTTATAAATTCTGAAAAATGCCATTTGTATGCATATACTATAACTTTTAAACCATTGGTCCGATTAAAATATGTTATATATGTAAGTTTCTTAGAATTTCGTCAAGTTTCTTAATAAGTTATTTTCACATATGTCAACAATTTTTAACTTGGTGTCTGAATTAAAATTGCTCAAATACCCTTGTAAAATTGCTAAACTCATAACTAATTAACTTCATTTCGGATCACAAAATTTTATATATGGTTTAGGAATGTACAAATGTGTAGATTGCAACTAAACTCATAGCTAATTAACTTTATTTTCACATATACCATTGAGTTTGACGTTAGCAACTCCTATAGTACTGTTTAGGGAAGAACCTTAATTATCCTAATTAAATGCCATGAGGTATTTTTGAGAGATGCTATGTAAATGTTTCCCACCTCATTTAATATGACTAGATAGGGTAGTTTACTTATGTTTCACCGCCTTGCCATGTTACAACATTTAATATTGTCATGTAACTAAATGCCTTTCTGTTTAGTGCTTTCCAAAGGAGTACACTGAGTGTTACATCTCAAGGCGTCTGTTGGGTTGTGATCCAACAAAGAAATTTATGGTTACATCAAATCCCACAATTTACTAAAAGAATACATGTTTTATGAACATATTAAATCACACGGTTCACCTAGAATGTAACATGTGCAATACATAACTAGAATAAAGTGATTTTTTGAACTCTTTCATGTGCTACTGACAGTACAATGCACACGTTCTATCTGACATGTAACGTGTGTGATGACTAGTATCATCGCAAATTGTCACGACCGGTTTTCCAATAAAAATATTTATTGAGAAACCAATCTTTTGAGTCCAGTATGAGAGAAATCCTCCTCACTGGTAGACAAATTCTTGATACAATAAGCCAGTAGCATAGAATATATTAAAGGGTTGAGCTAGGGCTGCTCAACAAATTATTACAAGCGCGCCAATAATTATACATAATGGCGGATATAACACAATGGTGTGGTGGCATACTACCGACTCGGGGATAAAGTGATGGTGGAATAGCACAGTGGGGAGTGTGATAACACGACTCTCAAACTGACTTCTCATCGAGCGTCGAGGAGAGGCTCGATGGATTTATTCGAGTTGCGGAAGCGGATATAATAAAGTGACCAAATCCAGGGTCGCACGAGACTGACTGGGATTCCTCTAGGCGTCGGACTCGCTATCGAACTCTTCATCCATGAGATCGCCTTCGTCAGCATCTGGCCAAATCAACAAGCCAGTGAGTACTTTGAAAGTACTCGCAAGACAGTTCGGACGTAAGATATAACAAATGCATGCATGAGTGCGACATGATTAATTCACCAAATGTACATTCACAAAATTAGCATGACGAAATAAGTAAAAGGGAAACGGCGGTAGTCCGCCTGAAATCCCGGCAAAACATAAATGAAAACCGATCGGGTGTCTGAAGCGACGCCACAAAAGGTGACAAATAAAATAAAGAAAATGATGCCACAGTCGGGCGTCTTAGCGACACCACATAAAGGGCTTTAAAAGAAATGCCACAGTCGGACGTCGGGGCGACATCACAGAAAGGGCTTTAAAAGAAATGCCACGGTCGGACGTCGGGGCGACATCACAGAAAGGGCTTTAAAAGAAATGCCACGGTCGGACGTCGGGGCGACATCACAGAAAGGGCTTTATTCACAAGTAAATAATGCTCATAATAAATGGTCAGTTCATGATAATAAATAGGTTAGTCCATCCATAGGAATAACATTTAACCGGACTTAGTACTCTTGGGATTCACCGGAGTCTCTGTCATCAAACTGGCACTGTTAGGTCAAGATAATACGAATTTGGATATGGAATAGATGATTCGAGGAATGTATGACTCTTCAGAGCTTGTACAAAAATCTTTTCCCACAGCCAACGGATTTCCGTAGTCACGAGGGACTAGTTCCGCTTACGGTTTTTCGGAAGAAAACACAGCTAACCAGTACACACCCATCCTACCTGTCGATGCCAGGACTCACCCTAGACATCGTCCAAGAAAAAACTTTTGAGATGGGGAGATCACAATCTCGAATAGCATGGGATCAAATTTATATACGCGCGCTCTAAGGGGTGCCCCCCTCTCGGTCCCAACCGGAAACACCCATGCCCCCTGACCGGATGACTGGCTTTAATCCAGGGCCATGGAACCATCATCCCGGCCTCTCCTTTTGGTGTGTACCAGGAAAGCGGTTTGCAACTTACTAAGCCATATTCCTTGCGGAAAACTTGTGGTAGTACAGGGAAGGAAGAATGGTAGGAACTGGAATGATACGAGTTGACATTGAAGTCATATAGTCTGGCATAAGACTGGCATGCCACAACACTGCCATCTTACCCATCGTCATGCCAACACATGGCCATCCATACTCACATCCATCCACTCATGGATCATAGAACTCACTTACCTCAACATTGCATAAAAATAACGTTCATCGGTATGCTCATCAACATGCCATGAAACTAACTAAATGCAAAACATGCCAAGACACTCATCATATCAAAAGTTCAAACATGCTTGCCTGGTTCGGAGTAGTCGGAGCCTAGCTCGGTGAAGTTCGCGGCTCCGTCACCTCCTTCGGTATCTACGGTATAAAGAAATATATGTGCTATCGTAAATACCAAGAGGTGCACAGAAGTTATATCAAATATTTTTCAAATAAATATGATAAAAAAACTAGACAAAAATCTGAAGAGGACAGAAAAAAACTAATCAAAAATACTTTTCTGTTAAAAAGTTATAAGGGTTTTAATCCAAGGACTCATCTGCAATGAAACAGAAAGTTTCCAGGGGCTAGTTTATAAAAAAAGAAAACGCTTCGGCAGAAACTACGCCAGCCCAGAGGGAAAGCGCATTTGGCAGAAGGCGTTTTCAGAAAACGCTTCGTTTAGAAAGGGACAGAGAGGCTGACGGCGGGTCCCACTTGTCATGTTTAAATTTTCAAATGGGAGGGACGAGGCTCTGTCGGCGCCCGAGGGCTGCGGTGGTCGCCGGCGGCGATCCACGGCGAGGCAGGGGGATCGCAGGATACCAATGTGCTCACCGTGTCCTTCCGCAATGGTGGGTGGTGGTGTTGGTCGCCGATGAGCACCACGTCAACGGCAGTCTCAACTCCGGCGGACGGTGGTACGGGCGTGGATGGAGCTCGTCGGAGAGGGCTGCAAAGATTAAATTGAGGTGGGGGTTAGAGTACTGGGTGCAATAGAGGGCTACGGACGAGGTTTGGGCGCCGGAGATGGCCTCACCGGAGTGAATCAAGCTGGAGGCCGAGGCGGAGCGAGGCGGCCGGAGTCGAGGAAGAAGGGCCCCTCGAGGCTCTTCTAGTTGTTGGTCGGGGTCCAGTGAGGTGGTGGAGGTGCGCGGGGGCGAGAGGGAGCTTGGGGGCGTTATATATAGCCGGCCCGAGGCGGTAGCCGTGAACGGGATAAGTCCGGCGAGCGGTTACGGCGGCGCTGCGGTTGGGCAGTGGGATTAGGGGCTTGGGCATCGCCTAGGTGGAGTGGTGGTGCCATTCCAGGGTCCAGCTCACCACGGGAGGGGGTTTTACCGCCTGTCCCAATGGAACGGCCGTGCGACACGTCGGCGACAGGGAGCGCGCCCTGCGCGTGCCAGGCCATGGCGGCGGTGTTTCACGTGTGCGCTGGCAAGGGAGACGGCCAAGCGGAGCTACCAGATGTCTTGGGCAGTGCAGAACGGCGTTCTGCCGTGGTGTGCCTTCTGTCGGCCGCCACGGGAGGTCCCGACGCCGCAGAAGACGCCGGCGAGGGCGGGCCAGCGAGCCACCGACGCCAGGAACCGGCCAAGCACGCGTGTGAAGCTCCGGACAAGAGGGAGGGGCTGCGGGCATCGAGCCAAGACCACTGTGAGCGCGTGACCAAAGCCTGACAAAGAAACGACGCTGCACTCTGAACTTTTCTGAATTTTTCTGAAAATGCAAGGAACAGTGCAGCTCAGGTGTTCGACAAAATGTTTCTGGCATCTAGGGATTTTTCCTAGAGCTGAAATTTGGTGGAGTGGCTTCTCATTGCTCCAGTAGGCTGCATGATTTTTGGTGGAATTTTTGGATAAGTGTAGATATGAATTTCATCAAATTTGGCAAATCTAGTCCAAACTTGCAGTGAGTGAAATTTGAAATTTTTGAAAAGAAGAAGAGTGGATCCAGATGGTTCTAGGTTGTGGGTACTAAAGACAATCCAGGGAAGTTGGTTTGGGATAAAGACTCAAAGGCAAAATGGTACTTGCTTTGAAAATGACTAGGCTCAAATTAAATGGCAGAAATATTTTGGGAGATAAAATAATTGAAATAAAATCCAAAACTTGTTTGGACTTGATGGGATAGAGAAGTTAGATTGTCCAAAGGTGGAGGGAGGGGTTTTGGGAAGATTTACTATAGGAGACATGGTAAAACCATGGGTGGTTTCAAAAAGAAAGAAGTCCCAAAACTCTTAGGGTTTCTTTTTTTTTGAAAATAAATAAGTCTGAGAGGGTAACAACCAGAAGGAAAAGCTCCCAAATCTTCAACACCAAATTTGAAAGGGAAAAGAAAATCCTTGCCAAAGGAAAGGAAGTTTTTTTTAAGAGGGAGGATTTCTGGAAAAGAAATTTTTTAAAAGCCCTCTTTTAAAATCCAACAAGGTTTTTGATAAAAACCAAATAAAAATTTTGGAATGTCACAGCACCTACCCCCTTAGGAAAAATCTCGTCCCCGAGATTTCAGCTGATCCTTAAATAAGTGTGGATGTTCAGTCCGAAGGAAATCCTCTCTTTCCCAAGTTGCTTCACGGTCGGTGTGATTGCTCCACTGGACTTTGAAAAACTTGATGGTCTTCTGTCGGGTCCTCCTTTCAGACTCTTCTAATATTTTTACGGGACGTTCCTGATAAGTGAGGTCTGGCTGCACGTCAATGTTTTCATGGGATACTTGTTTCTCTGGGTTGCTTACGCATTTCCTCAATTGCGAGACGTGGAACACGTCGTGGACATCGGATAATTCTTCAGGTAAGTCTAGCTGGTAGGCTACCGTGCCTCTTCGTGCCTTTATACAGAAAGGTCCGATGAATCTTGGTGCTAGCTTCCCTTTAATCTTGAATCGTTGCAATCCTCTCATAGGAGATACTCTCAGGTATACGAACTCACCGGGTTTGAAGCTGACCCCACGATGTTTCTGATCATAATAACTCTTCGGTCGACTTTGAGCGGTCTTAAGCCGGTCTCTGATTAGCTTGACCTTTTCCTCGGCTTCTCTGAGTATGTCTGGTCCGAAGATGCGGCTGTCTCCGGTCTCTGTCCAATTTAACGGGGTACGACATCTTCGTCCATATAAAGCCTCAAATGGTGCCATTTGCAGGCTGGCCTGGTAGCTATTGTTGTATGTGAACTCGGCGTATGGCAGGCTTTCTTCCCAACTGGTTCCATATGTGGGGACACATGCCCTCAGCATGTCCTCTAAAACTTGGTTTACGCATTCTATTTGTCCATCAGTCTGTGGGTGATATGCGGTACTGAAGGCTAGTTGGGTTCCCAGAGCCTGTTGCAAATGCTCCCAAAATCTTGAGACGAACTGAGTGCCTCTGTCGGACATTATAGTCTTCGGGACACCGTGTAGACAAACTATGCGGGAGAGATAGATCCTGGCAAGCCTCTGAGTGGTGTGGGTCATCTTTATTGGAATAAAGTGTGCCACCTTGGTTAACCTGTCAGTGATGACCCATATGGCATCATTCCCGTGTCGTGACCGAGGTAGTCCGATAGTAAAATCCATCCCTATTTCATCCCATTTCCACTCTGGTATTTTGTTCGGTTGCAGTAGTCCGGCTGGTCTCTGATGCTCAGCTTTTATGCGTTGACATGAGTCGCAACATGCAATGAAAGTGGCTATGTCCCTATTCATACCGTGCCACCAAAATCTTTCCTGAATATCTCTATACATTTTGGTTCCTCCAAGGTGGATCGAGTACGGGGCGGTGTGGGCTTCAGCTAAAATTTGCTGTTTAAGGTCTTCTATATTTGGCACGCAGAGCCTGTCTCCGTACCATAATATTCCTTCATTGTCTATGACGAATTCCGAGGCCTTGCCCATACTCACTTTTCTTTTGATGCCTTCGATGCTGGGGTGACCGGGTTGAGCTCCTTTAATTTCCTCCACAAGGTCGGGTTGTATTTCCAAGTTTGATATGGTGCCTTCTGCTACCATCATCAAGTTGAGCTTGGCAAATTCTTGTTAGAATTCGGGCCTCAAGCTGTGCAGATTGTTTTCGTTGGAGTTGGGGTTCCGACTAAGAGCATCGGCTACTACATTTGCTTTTCCTGGATGGTAATGGATACCAACATCATAATCCTTTACCAATTCCAACCAACGTCGTTGCCGTAAGTTTAGTTCTGGCTGTGTGAAAATATATTTGAGACTTTTGTGATCCGTATATATTTCACATCGATTCCCAAGTAAGAAATGCCTCCATTCCTTGAGTGCATGAATAACTGCTGCCATTTCTAAGTCATGATTGGGATAATTTTCCTCATGCTTGCGAAGTTGCCTTGAAGCATAGGCGACAACCTTGCCTTCCTGCATCAACACGCATCCGAGACCCTTTCTGGACGCGTCACAAAATACTTCTTGTGTATGTCGGGTACAATTAATACCGGTGCTGTCGTTAATTTCCGCTTTAGCTCTTGGAAACTTTTCTCGCAGGCTTCTGTCCATTCAAACTTCTTATCTTTCTTGAGTAACTGAGTCATAGGCTTGGCTATGGTGGAGAATCCTTCAATAAATCTGCGGTAATAGCCTGCCATTCCCAAGAAACTCCTTATGTCTGTTATGCTGGCTGGTGACTTCCAGCCAAGTACGGCCATGACTTTCTCTGGGTCCACTGCGATACCGTCTTGGGTCAGTACGTGGCCTAGAAAGCCTATTTGTCTTAGCCAAAATTCGCACTTGCTGAACTTGGCATACAATTGGTGTTTTCTGAGTTCTCCTAGCACAATCCTGAGATGTTCTGCGTGCTCTTCTGGTGTCTTGGAGTATACCAGAATATCGTCGATGAATACCACGACAAACTTGTCCATAAACTTCATAAATACTTTGTTCATGAGGTGAACGAAATATGCCGGGGCATTTGTTAATCCAAATGGCATCACTGTGAACTCGTACAACCCATATCTGGAGGTGAAGGCTGTTTTGGGGATATCTTCCGTTCGTACCTTCAATTGATGGTATCCTGACCTTAAGTCAATTTTTGAGAATACCTTGGCCTGAGCGAGTTGATCAAACAAATCGTTTATCCTTGGCATCGGGTATTTGTTCTTGACTGTGACCATGTTGAGTGCTCGATAGTCAATACACAATCTCAGTGTTCCATCCTTCTTTTTGGCAAATAAAATTGGTGATCCCCAAGGTGAGGAGCTGGCTTGAATGTATCCTTTGTCTAGCAATTCCTTTATTTGTTTCTTCAACTCAATTAATTCAAATGGTGCCATTCGGTACGGTTTCTTGTATATGGGGGTGGTTCCCGGTGCGAGCTCAATGCTGAATTATATCTCTCGGTCTGGTGGCATGCCTGGTAGCTCTTCGGGGAATACGTCTGGAAATTCACACACTACTGGAACCTTGTTTAGCTCAGAAATGTCCACCTTATTCAATCTCGGTTGCCAGGGTATTTTTCCTTCCTTGGCTGATACTCTTATTGTCTTCCCTTGGTGGTGTGTGAGAATTACGGTCCTGCTGAAACAGTCGATAAACCCCTTGTTGGTGGTTAGCCAATCCATCCCTAGGATGACATCCAATCCTTTATTTTCCAACACAATAAGATTTGCGTGAAACTCCAATCCTTTGAACTCAATGACCAGATTTTGACAGTAATTCTGAGTAACTTGCTGAATCCCGGGGGACTTGATGATCATAGATTTCTCCAAAGGGAGCATCGAAAAATTATTTTGCAAAGCAAAACTTTTCGAAATGAAAAAGTGAGAAGCTCCAGAATCAAACAAAACCGTTGCAGGTATTGTCTTGACAGGAAACGTACCGAGTACGATATCCGGAGCATTTTGTGCCTCCTCTTTGGTTACGTGGTTCAGATGACCCTTCCTGTGGTTGTTGTTGGGATTGAAATTGTTTCGCTTGGGCGCTGAATTATTTCCGCCGTTGTTCGGCTTCGGGGTTGAGTTCCTTGGCTTGGGGCACTGTTTGGCATAGTGCCCTTCTTCTCCACAAGCGTAACAAGTAACGCCGGGGCGATACGTGAACTCCTTGTCCCTTGCATGAAAATTCTTGATTGGGCGTGAGACATTGGATGAGGATTTGTGTGTCCCACCCTTTTGAAAATCTGTCCTACTTTGGTGATTGCGAGCATGGTTAGTCTGGTCCCTCTTTCGCTTGCGGATATCTTCCAGGCTGCGTCTCTCATTTTCCAGAGTGATGGCTTTGTCCACCAGTGTTTTAAAATCAGGAAAAGTGTGCACGACCAGTTGGCATTTAAGCGCGGGTGCTAGACCGTCAAGGAATTTCTCCATCTTCTTGCTTTCAGTCATACGCTCTTCATTGGCGTAGCGGGACAATAGAGTAAATTGACTGTTGTAATCTGACACTGTCATGTTCCTTTGCTTGAGGTCGTCGAACTCTCTCTTCTTGATTTTCATAATACTCTTAGGAATGTGTGCACCACGGAAACCTTCCTTGAAATCATCCCAGGTTATGTCATTTTCGTTGGGATGCATGTGCAGAAAATTCTCCCACCACGATGCGGCTGCTCCTGTGAGATAGTGCGGAGCATACAGCACTTTTTCGGGGTCTGAACATTTTGCAATAATTACTTTTCTCTCCATATCTCGAAGCCAGTCCTCGGCTTCAAGAGGCTTGTTTGTATGAGAAAATGTGTGGGGACGTGTCTTCTGAAGCTCAGATAACTTGGATTGCTGCTGATACTGTCCATGGTGATTCCCCATGTTGATGACTTGGTTCATCATTTCACGATGTTGTTGCTGACTCTGTTCATAAAGGCGGCACATTTGGGAAAGTGCCGTTTCACTGTTCTGCTGACTTGACTGCCCTTGTGTGAAATTGTTGCCTGGTTGAGTGTCATAATCTTCCTCTGGCGGAGTAGGCATGGAGCGAGTACAAGGACGAGACATTTTTCACTGTGGGGATATATTTTGCAAAACTCATAAGAAAAGCAGAAAAAAAGGTCGTAAAACAATTCCAAGAATCGCACAAGGATGGCAAATAATTTAAATGACCAAGGTCGCTTAAGAAAACAAATCGATTCGCGCACGGAGAAGGACTGCTCATTACATATCTTACACGCGGGCGATAATTATACAATACAACACTCAGGATATGCGTACATAATCCTGACATGTTATTTAGGCTAGTGCACTTCTCCAGTTCCTACATGATGCGCAAACAAGCTACTCCTCACAACCTATGTACATATCTTACAAAGCGGTACATCGCATGACGGGCAAACGCACTCAGCCGGAAATGTTGATGATCTCCTTGGCCCTGCCAAGGGTGAGGCGCAGTGAGGTTGGGGACTCGACCTCCTCCTCACTAATGGGCTCCAGACGTGAAGGGCTGCGTCGGGTAGATGGAGCGGGTGCCAGGGGCGGAGCAACACGAATAGGAGTAGGCATAGCGGGTAGTGCAGTGCGCGCTGAAGTGGGCGCAATGGCCTGGTTGAACTCTTCGTTGGTAGGCAGGCGACGAGTAGGTGCATAAGATGCTGATGACGAGACCATAGTCAGTGGCGGTGCGGCGGTCAGGAGCTCCCTCCTACTGGCGGCACAGCCATGGACTGAGTCCATGCGGGCAGCTACGAAGTCGTCCACCAGGTTGTCGAAGGCTGCCTCCAGGGCCCGGAGATTCTCAATAAGCATCTCAAAAGCCTCATCTCGTTCTCCTCTGGGGCAGGAGAATGCGTAGTGACAGGTGTAAGGCACATGGCATGGAAGATAGCGGTAGCGACGAGTCTTCATCGCGGGAAGGACATCCCTGAGGCGAGCTATCGCCTCACGGGCTGCCATCTGCATAGCATGCCTCTCCGTAGGCATGGCTCTTCCCACGAACCGGAAGCGGCGTAACTCACCACGCCCTCCCCTGAACTGCACCGTGACCTGGTGCATGGTCAGACTGTCGTTGACCTTGTGCTGGTAGAGTGTGAAGACTGGGCGCACAGACGGCCCCATCGCGACTTGAACGATGAAGGAGAGAAGCTTGACGAACCCATCAGGCACATTGGCGAAGGTCTGAGACTCGCAGCTCTTGTCGGCCATCTACAAAAGTCGGCAAAAATCCTGCATGGTCAGATCATAAATTTATGCTGACTGTCAGAAAATGACTACAATTGCAGAAATATAAATTAGCTCTATTATGCTAATAACCGATTAGCGATCGCACCTAGTGGCTTCCTACAGTCAGCCTGGCTCTGGTACCAAACTTGTCACGACCGGTTTTCCAATAAAAATATTTATTGAGAAACCAATCTTTTGAGTCCAGTATGAGAGAAATCCTCCTCACTGGTAGACAAATTCTTGATACAATAAGCCAGTAGCATAGAATATATTATAGGGTTGAGCTAGGGCTGCTCAACAAATTATTACAAGCGCGCCAATAATTATACATAATGGCGGATATAACACAATGGTGTGGTGGCATACTACTGACTCGGGGATAAAGTGATGGTGGAATAGCACAGTGGGGAGTGTGATAACACGACTATCAAACTGACTTCTCATCGAGCGTCGAGGAGAGGCTTGATGGATTTATTCGAGTTGCGGAAGCGGATATAATACAGTGACCAAATCCAGGGTCGCACGAGACTGACTGGATTCCTCTAGGCGTCGGACTCCCTATCGAACTCTTCATCCATGAGATCGCCTTCGTCAGCATCTGGCCAAATCAACAAGCCAGTGAGTACTTTGAAAGTACTCGCAAGACAGTTCGGACGTAAGATATAACAAATGCATGCATGAGTGCGACATGATTAATTCACCAAATGTACATTCACAAAATTAGCATGACGAAATAAGTAAAAGGGAAACGGCGGTAGTCCGCCTGAAATCCCGGCAAAACATAAATGAAAACCGATCAGGTGTCTGAAGCGACGCCACAAAAGGTGACAAATAAAATAAACAAAATGATGCCACAGTCGGGCGTCTTAGCGACACCACATAAAGGGCTTTAAAAGAAATGCCACAGTCGGACGTCGGGGCGACATCACAGAAAGGGCTTTAAAAGAAATGCCACGGTCGGACGTCGGGGCGACATCACAGAAAGGGCTTTAAAAGAAATGCCACGGTCGGACGTCGGGGCGACATCACAGAAAGGGCTTCAAAAGAAATGCCACGGTCGGACGTCGGGGTGACATCACAGAAAGGGCTTTATTCACAAGTAAATAATGCTCATAATAAATGGTCAGTTCATGATAATAAACAGGTTAGTCCATCCATAGGAATAACATTTAACCGAACTTAGTACTCTTGGGATTCACCGGAGTCTCTGTCATCAAACTGGCACTGTAAGGTCAAGATAATACGAATTTGGATATGGAATAGATGATTCGAGGAATGTATGACTCTTCAGAGTTTGTACAAAAATCTTTTCCCACAGCCAACGGATTTCCGTAGTCACGAGGGACTAGTTCCGTTTACGATTTTTCGGAAGAAAACACAGCTAACCAGTACACACCCATCCTACCTCTCGATGCCAGGACTCACCCTAGACATCGTCCAAGAAAAAACTTTTGAGACAGGGAGATCACAATCTCGAATAGCATGGGATCAAATTTATATACGCGCGCTCTAAGGGGTGCCCCCCTCTCGGTCCCAACCGGAAACACCCATGCCCCCTGACCGGATGACTGGCTTTAATCCAGGGCCATGGAACCATCATCCCGGCCTCTCCTTTTGGTGTGTACCAGGAAAGTGGTTTGCAACTTACTAAGCCATATTCCTTGCGGAAAACTTGTGGTAGTACAGGGAAGGAAGAATGGTAGGAACTGGAATGATACGAGTTGACATTGAAGTCATATAGTCTGGCATAAGACTGGCATGCCACAACACTGCCATCTTACCCATCGTCATGCCAACACATGGCCATCCATACTCACATCCATCCACTCATGGATCATCGAACTCACTTACCTCAACATTGCATAAAAATAACGTTCATCGGTATGCTCATCAACATGCCATGAAACTAACTAAATGCAAAACATGCCATGAAACTAACTAAATGCAAAACATGCCAAGACACTCATCATATCAGAAGTTCAAACATGCTTGCCTGGTTCGGAGTAGTCGGAGCCTAGCTCGGTGAAGTTCACGGCTCTGTCACCTCCTTCGGTATCTACGGTATAAAGAAATATATGTG
Source organism: Triticum aestivum (assembly GCF_018294505.1). Taxonomy (NCBI): domain Eukaryota; kingdom Viridiplantae; phylum Streptophyta; class Magnoliopsida; order Poales; family Poaceae; genus Triticum; species Triticum aestivum. The sequence goes on from NC_057800.1 coordinate 6,553,761, forward strand.
CTATCATAAATACCAAGAGGTGCACAGAAGTTATACCAAATATTTTTCAAATAAATATGATAAAAAAACTAGACAAAAATCTGAAGACGACAGAAAAAGAACCAATCAAAAATACTTTTCTGTTAAAAAGTTATAAGAGTTTTAATCCAAGGACTAATCTGTAATGAAACAGAAAGTTTCCAGGGGCTAGTTTATAAAAACAGAAAACGCTTCGGCAGAAACTACACCAGCCCAGAGGGACAGCGCATTTGGCAGAAGGCGTTTTCAGAAAACGCTTCGTTTAGAAAGGGACAGAGAGGCTGACGGCGGGTCCCACTTGTCATGTTTAAATTTTCAAATGGGAGGGACGAGGCTCGTCGGCGCCCGAGGGCTGCGGTGGTCACCGGCGGCGATCCACGGCGAGGCAGGGGGATCGGAGGATACCAATATGCTCACCGTGTCCTTCCGAAACGGTGGGTGGTGGTGTTGGTCACCGGTGAGCACCACGTCGACAGCAGTCTCAACTCCGGCGGACGTTGGTACGGGCGTGGATGGAGCTCGTCGGAGAGGGCTGCAAAGATTAGATTGAGGTGGGGGTTAGAGTACTGGGTGCAATAGAGGGCTACGGACGAGGTTTGGGCGCCGGAGATGGCCTCACCGGAGTGAATCAAGCTGGAGGCCGAGGTGGAGCGAGGCGGCCGGAGTCGAGGAAGAAGGGCCCCTCGACGCTCTTCTAGTTGCTGGTCGGGGTCCAGTGAGGTGGTGGAGGTGCGCGGGGGCGAGAGGGAGCTTGGGGGCGTTATATATAGCCGGCCCGAGGCGGTAGCCGTGAACGGGATAAGTCCGGCGAGCGATTACGGCGGCGCTGCGGTTGGGCAGTGGGATTAGGGGCTTGGGCTTCGCCTAGGTGGAGTAGTGGTGCCATTCCAGGGTCCAGCTCAGCACGGGAGGGGGTTTTACAGCCTGTCCCAACGGAACAGGCGTGCGACACGTCGGCGGCAGGGAGCGCGCCCTGCGCGTGCCAGGCCACGGCGGCGGTGTTGCACGCGTGCGCTGGCAAGGGAGACGGCCACGCGGAGCTACCAGATGGCTTGGGCGGTGCAGAACGGCGTTCTGCCGTGGTGTGCCTTCTGTCGGCCGCCACGGGAGGTCCCGACGCCACAGAAGACGCCGGCGAGGGTGGGCCAGCGAGCCACCGACGCCAGGAACCAGCCAAGCACGCGTGTGAAGCTCCGGACAAGAGGGAGGGGCTGCGGGCATCGAGCCAAGAGCACTGTGAGCGCGTGACCGAAGCCTGACGAAGAAACGACGCTGTACTCTGAACTTTTCTGATTTTTTCTGAAAATGCAAGGAACAGTGCAGCTCAGGTGTTCGACAAAATGTTTCTGGCATCTAGGGATTTTTCCTAGAGCTGAAATTTGGTGGAGTGGCTTCTCATTGCTCCAGTAGGCTGCATGATTTTTGGAGGAATTTTTGGATAAGTGTAGATATGAATTTCATCAAATTTGGCAAATCTAGTCCAAACTTGCAGTGAGTGAAATTTGAAATTTTTGAAAAGAAGAAGAGTGGATCAAGATGGTTCTAGGTTGTGGGTACTAAAGACAATCCAGGGAAGTTGGTTTGGGATAAAGACTCAAAGGCAAAATGGTACTTGCTTTGAAAATGACTAGGCTCAAATTAAATGGCAGAAATATTTTGGGAGACAAAATAATTGAAATAAAATACAAAACTTGTTTGGACTTGATGGGATAGAGAAGTTAGATTGTCCAAAGGTGTAGGGAGGGGTTTTGGGAAGATTTACTATAGGAGACATGGTAAAACCATGGGTGGTTTCAAAAAGAAAGAAGTCCCAAAACTCCTAGGGTTTCTTTTTTTTGAAAATAAATAAGTCTGAGAGGGTAACAACCAGAAGGAAAAGCTCCAAAAACTTCAACATCAAATTTGAAAGGGAAAAGAAAATCCTTGCCAAAGGAAAGGAAGTTTTTTTTAAGAGGGAGGATTTCAGGAAAAGAAATTTTTTAAAAGCCCTCTTTTAAAATCCAACAAGGTTTTTAATAAAAACCAAATAAAATTTTTGGAGTGTCACACAAATGGTATATGGGAAGAAACAACAAGAGATAGTTATGCCATCACACACAATTTAATGAAACGAATTGTTAGTGACTGACTCCATATTCGCATATGATTCTTGGTTTAGAAATCACGTGGGATGGTTTTATGATTGCAAACATTTTCCCTGTGGTCAGTGATGGACTCCCCTGTGCCATGTTGTTAAGACTACAATGTCAATGCCATCTAAAGAAGTTAAAACATGGTTTTTTTACCTATTGTTGGAAAAATGAAAGATAAAGAATAACCTAACAGATTTTATCTCTTTATCATGAGAGCACAATGATTGATGTTGTTGATGGGCCCCTCACATATTGCCATGAGAGCATCAATTATCAATGTTAACTAAGATGGCGATCTTTCCTTGCTCAGGAAGCTTACCTTAATATGACTATAGATATGATGGGCTTGGGTTGCGAAGTGCCACCAAACAAAAAAAATATGATAAATATAACCAAGTTTTTTGAGGTGTATATATACCAAGGGCATCAGAAATCAACCCCGACAGAGTGTGCATAAGAACCTAGGCACGGTGTCCATACACCAATGTCCTTCCTGACCTTGTTCCTTGGACTTTTGATTCCCTTACTTTATTAAATTGACCCTCCTAATTTTCCAGATTTCCCATGGAACTCCAAAAACCTATTTTCACTTAAAGCATATGTATTGAAAACATGAACTAGATCTACAAACTTGATTAATATGTTGGTCCAAATAAATATGAATATTTTTGTAATTAATAGAATTGTGGAATGAATAGAACAAAAATCATAGATAAATTAATAACATATCATTGGTTCCCTTTTTGTAGCCAATGTGCTTTACCATCAATCTTAGTTTGGATGCTATATAAATAGTAATGCACTTATCACCTGTCAATGTGCAGAATAATTCAATTCAACAAGCTAAACTTAGATAGGTGATAGATATACTATTTATTTTAAGTTGTAAGGTGTGTGCCAAGTTTAGTTCACTTAGTTGTATTCCTCCGGTTAATTTTGCTTCCTTGCTTTCCTCTTGGCCTTACGACTTAACTATTTATACTATCTATAGGGCATGGACATTATAAGAACCTCAAAACGATAGAAACCAAAACACACACCATCTTCACAACATTCTTTTCCTTCTCTCAGCAAAATCACCGACATTCTCCTATTATACCATGGAGGCCTGGAGGAAGACAACCATGTGTTGTTTGATTTTTTCTGCATTATGGCTACATGTAGTGAGTATAATTATCCATAGTATCAACATTTCGCCAAAGTTTCATGTTGTGCAATGACATATCAACATTGTTGGACACATTCATTCATATTACTTCTCCTAACCTTGTCTATTTATACATAGGTGAGGTTTCATCTACCGAAAACATGTGCTATCACAACCATTGGGATAAATGCCATCCTGATCAAAATGGAATGTGTCGAGATAGCTGTGTGGAAGACGGATGGGATGATGGACAATGCCGGAACCGGTTTAAAAGACTAATGGGTGCCAAGTGCGAATGCTACCCTAAGACTTGCAATCATTAGGGTGGCAACATGCGACTTTCTTCTACCAAGTTACTACTATTTATAAATTTACATCGGTTTTAATGATTGACGTCAAACATGTTGTAACACCAATCATGGTGAATACTATATCACCTTCTATTTATTTCTTTATTCCAAACCATTGTATTCAAAATTATGATGTTACACAATTATACCTAATTACTGTTTGATGTATCCTTAAACTAAATAGATTTTTGAGAGCTTATTAGCAACAATTGATATTTCACTCGCATGCATCATCCTAGTAAGAAATCATGTGTTTATTTACTAGGTTTGGTAATCAATGTGAATAAATTAATGAGCCTTGATGAAAATTTACGATATACCCTAAATAGTGTGGTAAAGAATCACACATAAGTTCCATCTTTTGTCAGATCAAAGTGGGATGAGACCTCAAATGTATTGCTAAGAACACCTCATAGTTGTATCCTTAATCTTAATGTACTGAGCATGCCCCATGTTGCTTCAGGAAGCCCCATAAATGATGCTAGACATCACCTCGGGTGTCTTTCATATTTATACTAGACATGCATCATATTAAATCTCATTGATTCCCAAAAGATTCAATCTAATATAGATAAAATCATAGCATGAGCAAGATTCAATCCAACAAAAAGAAGCTCAAAATAAGAGGTGATACCTCATAGATGTCTAGGATCTTTGAATATATTGAGGTGACACCTATATAGTGCATGAACAACTTTGAATACCATCCGTTGAATTACCTCCGTCCAACGACTGATAGGAGGCAAATCCAAGCATCCGCGTCCAATGGATTAACTAATTGGTTGCACCAGATTGTGCCACCTTGCATCTCTAGACATCTCTATCTTGCCAGTCGTATGAGGTGGTTATGTGGTCTGGCGTGAATGAATCGAAGTTGTAGTAGTATCATGTTGCTATGTGCTTCTCTAGAAATCTGTATCTTGCCAGTTCTGGTAGTATCAATAGTTGGGTTGCCCGGCTCCTGTGCTTGCCTCTAACGCTCAGGACCCATTCGGCTAAGAGTGTAAAGGTAGAACCACTGCGACTGTGCCGACATTTCAAATGTTTCAGCGGCTCAGTGGAGAAAGCCGAAAACTAACTGTCCTTGTAAGCGTAAATTACTCGGCAATGCGAAGACAGTGTGAAACAAAGGTTTATTGGAGATAATCCATTAAAAATGAGGGGCTTTTATTCAAATAGGCCGAAGTGAATAGCGGGTTAAACCCTGACCAGTTGCTGAACACTTCACACATCAGGGGCTATTCACTAGTACCCACAGTTAAGATCTTAAAGACTAAGTGAAAGCTATGAAACCAAAATAGTCTGATTACCTCGTTTCATATGCGTGGACCGCCTTTGGGAACCAAGACATCGGCTAAGGGTTGAAACTGCACCTGAAACACCCTTTGTATCCTGTGCTTGCCTCTAAAGACAATTCGATCACACAAGAGTAAAAATATAAGGGCAAATAAATATATACGCTCATACATTGGAACATAAAGCCACATTTATTACCAAACAAAAAGCATGTCTTTACATCGCTCTAACTTTGTCATTCCGAAGTATAATGTGTCCTTGGGACACCGCTCCTCAGTGATCTGAGCTCCCTCCATCACCCCAATCAAGTACTACTCCACGGTCTGATTCTTCCCTTCAGGGGCCCGAGGCCATGAGCGTCGCATCAATATGCCGATAGTGTGTCGCCATGCAAGCATACGCCCATTGGACGTCCTCCGGCGATTCACCTGAGGGCCGACCTCGCAGGCGGGCCAGTAGACCGAAGAAGCTGCTAGGCAGCGCTGCCGCGGGCCAGAGCTGGACGCAGAGATCTTGTAGTGCCGGCTTCGCCATCCGGAAAAGCTCCATGAGTAGCTGCATTTGGTTATTGAGCAGCTCTGGGTATGATGGTGCCTGGAACAGATTCTAGAACGCCTTCTCTGTGGCATGGACCTCTTGAGCACTGAAGTAGCGGCCGGCGTCTGAAGCACTCCTCGTGAGGTCCCCGAAAGCCTTTGCGAATCGCCGTACTTGGGTGAGCTCGATGAACCCCTTGCGGCAAAAATACACTTATGCAAAAAACGGCTTACCAGCAACAATTTGCTTCACTTGCTGAAGCACTTCGTGGTCTGCCCGGGCCTGGGTCTGGACCTTAGCGTATGCCAGGCTCAGGTTCTTGAGCTCCATCGTTGCCTTCTTCTTCTCCTCTTCCTGAAAGGCGTTGCGATCAAGGTACATGCCTTTCAGGGTGTCCTTGACCTCGACGACCCGGACCTGGTCCTTTCCCTGAGTTACCCTTTCATTGGCTAGCTCCTTCTCGGCCCGAGTGGCTGCAGCCTTTGCTGCTATGCCCCCCGCCGAGCTCTACTTAGCTCAACCTTAAGAGCCTCAAGCTCTGTCACCGCGGCTATCAAAACCAAAGGCTCAGGTATTAGCATTATATCATAAAACAATATGCAAAGTAAATTTGATAGCATGGTGCTTTTTTAGCCTACCTTGAGCCTGCTTATTGTAGTTTTGTCACGGCAAGATGTCCTTGTGAAATGACTTAGTGGTGAGGCCACTGCACCTAGGTGGTAGCTTGAACGGGGTTGGATGGAATCGAGAGACGCAAGTTTTACCCAGGTTCGGCCCCTCGCGATGTTGGAAAAAGCCTACATCCTGCTTAATTGATATTGATGATGGTGATGATCTTGATTACAATGGTGCTATTTTGCTACCTCTCATCTGAGAGAATCTACTTTGATCTTTTCTAATACTTGTTTGTCTCCCCCCTTTGGGGTGCGTTGCCCCTCCTTATATAAGTTGAAGGGGTGCCTTCATGTAGATTCCTAGTAGGATTACTACTAGTTTCCTTTCTATTTCAAGCCGGAGTCTAGTCCAGGTCTTCTCCTGGCAAGGTTCGTCGGCCGGGTCGTGATCTTCCTGGCTGGGTTTACCCAGTCTGGACCTTCTCCATGAGCCGGCCTCCAGCCTCTTCGCGAGCTGGCTTTCTACTGGGTTGCACACTGGGCCTTTAGTCCTTGTCTTCCATGTCGACCCATTAAGCCAGGTGACTCATTGGCCGCCAAGTGATGGGTTGGGTTACACCTCCTGGCCAGGTCAAACCATGGGGAATTTCCCCAACATTAGCCCTAGTTTAATTTGGATTTATCCATGTTAAACTTATCTTGAAAAATAACACAAGAACAAATTTGATAGGTTATGCGTCGGGTTGAGGGTTCTTCTGAACCAACGTATGTTCATCCTATAGTCCTTGTCATTTCCTTCTTTGAAGACACCCGACCTAGTCAATCTTTGTCAGGTCGTGCAAATTTTCCACACATAGAAATTATTGAATTACTCCATATCGTGACATCATCTTAGCCACCTTGATACGTGTCCATGATCTCATAACTAATCTTTTTTAGCAGATATGTCAAACTTTTCCAATGCAAAAATCCAAGAGCTTTATTCAATGGAATTCCTCTTGGCAAGTCCGGGTCTCCTTGTTACATCAATGGGACGGCTTCAAAATCAACTATATGACGTTGTTTTCTTGCAAAAAAATATTGGGGAAAAATAATCCATTTGAGTCGGGTTCCAATGCTCTGGTTCCACAAAAATATTGGACTTAAGATATCCTTATGATACTGAGCCGGCTTTGAATACGTCGGCTTGATAAAAAAATTGGACTTAAGATATTCGTCTGATGTTCAGTCAGCTTGAGGATGTAGAGCTTGCCGAGTTGCGATCCTCGAAGTTGCCGAGTTACAAAGATTGATGATGTCGGTCATGATTGTTGCTGGCACTGGGTCATGATTGTTGCTGACACTAGTTCGTGTAATTTGTTGTCCTTGGCTTCTTTAGACCAAGTCCTTATAGGAAGGATCCTCCCAGGTTGGGTTTTCCTAGCCCGGGTCAATCTGAATTTTCTTTCAACTCCAATATATGTATCAACTGTAACCCCAAGCTTGAGTTTATCACCTTGTGATGACTTGGTGCTTGCTTTTGTAATTATAGCTTCAAATAGCTGAGTCGGTTTTCCGGGCCTTTCTATGAATACCTTGGAGGAGATAAACTTTGTAAATTTCTCAACAAAGAATATGATACCCGGTTTGCTCAAAACTGAGAACTTGAAGGTGTACCTCCCTTATATCCATATTACATGTAGCCCCCAAGTTTTAAGTGGGGAACGTAGTGACAGCTTAAGACTTGCTTCAATATAAATGTTGCAACTTTGGAGAAATCTGGGTTGTTCATCTTAGTCACTAGTCATAAACTGAATGTTTTGCATTTTATAAACGAGCAAGACAGATGAGGGAAGACGCCACTCAATCGGGGCGATCAGCTCTATATTTATATCACGATTACATGGAGCCTTGGAAGCCAACGAACATACCTCCTCATATCAATCTACAAGCGAGTATAATTAGGAATATACGGAGGTAGGATGTAGCTATACAAGGTATGTACTTTAACATCCCCCCGCAATCAATGCGTCAGATGGACGGACGCATAGAATGTACCGAAAGTCCATGAATAGCTGGACGGTAGACCCTTTGTCATAATATCAGGAAACTGGTGCGAAGATGGCACATGAAGAACCCGAGTCAGACCGAGAGACACCTTTCCGTGAACAAAATGTATTTCAATCTCGATGTGCTTCATACGACGATGTTGAACCGGGTTGCAAGACATGTAGACAGCGCTGACATTGTCACAAAATACGAGAGTGGTGGTATGGAGGGGGCGATGAAGCTCATGAAGAAGTTGACAAAAGCCAAGAACATTCAGCCACAACGTGAGCCACGACATGATAGTTGGCTTCATCACTGGAGCGAGAGACTGTAGCCTGGCATTTGGGGACTAGGACAAAGGTTGTCACCGAGATATACACAATAACCGGAAGTGGACCAGCGAGTATCAGGGCAGCCAGCCCAATCAGCGTCCGAGTACGCGATGACACTACAAAAAAATACACTTCCATGATGATATGTGTTTGTCACAGTAGGTCACGTGTTCTTTCATGCATGTACATCCATGACGATTTTATGACAGAATCAAGAGAGTCATACATGTGCTGTCGTAGAAATGTTCCATGACATTACCAAAATTACGATAAATCGCGCGTCATAAAAGTGCTTTCGTCAAGGGTGATCGACACGTGGCATCCACCGTAACGAGTCACCGTTAAGCTATCGGGTTCTGGTTTGGATCCGATAAGCCCTTAACAGCCCCGACCAATGGGGATTTTCTATGTGTGAAATTCCCATTCGTCGGATAATGCACGTGTCAGCTCATCGTTGGGACAGATGTCATCCCTACAATGGACGGAAGACGCTTATGGTATGTCAACATGTGGCACAGCCCAACAGTGGCCCATTTCAGGTAAAAAGGCCGGCCTAGCTAAAGGCCCGCCATATTTTTTCAGACACAAGTGGTCTGGCCCATTAACAGCCTGCCATGTTTTGGGTCAAATTGAGGCCCATATCAGATCAGGCCCGTTCATAGCCTGTCGTGTTTTGGGCCAAATTATGACCCATATTGTATTAGGCCTTGTCGGTGTCAAAACCGGCGGATCTCGGGTAGGGGGTCCCGAACTGTGCGTCTAGGCCGGATGGTTACAGGAGACAGGGGACACTTTGTTTTACCCAGGTTCGGGCCCTCTCGATGGAGGTAATACCCTACTCCTGCTTGATTAATATTGATGATATGGGTAGTACAAGAGTAGATCTACCATGAGATCAAGGAGGCTAAACCCTAGAAGCTAGCCTATGGTATGATTGTTGTGTATGGAGTTGATTCTATTGATTAGCCTGGCCTCGGTTTATATAATGCTCCGGAGGCCTAGGATAACAAGAGTCCTAGCCGAATACACCGGTGGGGAGAAGTCCTTGTCTTGATCGCCATGTCTTGTGGAATCTTCCTTGTATGCGGCAGCCGTCCGAACTGGCCCATGAGTATAAGGCCACGGGGGTCCTCGGCCCAATCTAATAGATCGGGAGACGACGTGGTGAGTACCCCCTAGTCCAGGACACCGTCAGTAGCCCCCTGAACCGGTCTTCAAGTTAGGGACGCTCCTCGATTCTTCCAAACTGTTCTTCATCTTCGGTTGCCGGTCTTGAAAACTAGTTCAACAAATCTTCTTTATCTTCAATCTTGAGGATTGCCGAAATGCATTCGACGAGTTTACACGTCGGGTATCCGAGGAGCCCCTTTAAGTTTCTGGCCTTTATCAATGCCTTGTTTATTTTTATGCCACACCTCGGGTTTGAAGTTGTTCCCGGGAGGCAGTGTCCTCTTGCGTCCGAGCTCTAACGCTGGACTGCATTCGAGGTATCTTTTGCGGCCGAGCACCAATGTCGGACCGCTTCCGAGCTCCAACGCCGGAATGTATCCGAGCTCCAACGCCGGACTATGTCCAAGCTCCAACGCCGGACTGTATCCGAGCTCCAACGCCGGACTATATCCGAGCTCCAACACCGGACAGTGTCCCAGCTCCAACGCCGGACTATATCCGAGGTGTCATATCACCTTGGTTCAAAAAATTTGAAGGATTTTAGCCGAGCTTAATGCCGGAAATGCCCTCTATGGAGCCAGCCACTAGCGCCCGAGCTTTATGCCGGGCTGCTTCCGAGGTGGTGCACCACCCCGACTATGGGCCGATTTTTTCTCAATATTTTTTATTGGTACAATTTATTCTCTGTCGAGATATATAGCCAGTAGCTCTCAAGGTGTGTATCGGTCTAAAACCCGAGATGCACCTGAAGGATGACATAAGACCGCTGATCCCAGTAGCAGCTGAGACTCATGTTGATTTGCAAATTCGGCCTGAGGATCAAGTCCAAGCTCGGCAGAATACTTCGGGACACTAAAAGCTGAGTGCTCAGTCCTCGAGACTCAGGTTGGGTGCGGCCGACCAACCTGAGTTTCAAAATCTCCTCGGAAACTATATTGCACATAAAATTTTCTGCATTGGACAAGCAATGCAGTAGCCCCCGAGACAGTGGTCGGGTGGCAACACCAGATCAGGGGATCAATGTGCCCCTTTAATATTTGTAAATAATAAGCCCGAAGCCCAGTAGCCCCCGAGCCTTAATGCGGGCACGGGTGGCCGAATTAAGGATCAATATCCACAGTAAAATTACAAATTATGTGTAATGACTCTATGTATCCAAGTACTTTACGTCATTAATGCTCGGATCCGCATTGTACAAAACTTTGTTGACCGATCATCGACTTCCACCTCCTTGGCCAGTAGCCGAGGAGTGTTTGTCCTACTTTATAAAGCCTTTATGAGGGCAAAGATTTACAACAAACAAGGCAATCTGGCCATACAGTTTTATAAACAAAGGTACGCAGAGACTTATATCACTATTTAACAGAAGAAATGTCTTCCAAAGAAAATAGTCCCGCTATCGGTTCCTTTCTTTGGGTTGTCATGCTAAGCATGATCATTAAACCTCAGCTCTAATGTAAGAGCAAAATATTGAGGATTTAGTTTGGGAGGCCAGTTAATAGCCCCGTTAGTGTTCGGCGACAGTCGGGGCCAAGCCGTAAACACTTCAGCCAATGTTATGAATGGCCCATCATTTAACATAGTCATCGGATCGCTGACCAGTTTACGCTTATTGTGAAAGTCAGTTTTCGGCTTTCTCCACTGAGGTGCTTAACCATGTGAACTGGAAGCACAATCGCAGTGGTTCTCCCTTTGCATGCCTAGCCGAACAAAACGGAACATAGGAAGCAAGTACAGGAGCCGGGCAACCCAACTATTGACCGAAGACACAATTCGAAACCGATGTATATATAGCAATATCTGAGAATGTTTTTGCCGAATACCTAAAGGTGTCCGGCGTTGCACTGCGAGACTAATGCTGGAATAGCACAAATAGTTTAAAAGTGCCAAAAAGCTTGGAAAACCAAGAAACGTCTGTAAAAACATGACGTCCGAACAATATCAAGTGTTCGGTGCCAATCCGAAAGTTGGTCTTAGAAAAAAGAAGTGCTTCTGTCGTGCTTTAACATGATACATCCTATCTCAAGACTTCGAGCGGGTCAGCCTACGGCTTCAACCTCCTATCTGGAGGGCGGAGTACCTCTCATCAGGCTAATTTAGCAAACTAAACTCTAGCGGCTATGAGAGAGAAATTAGGCTCCCCGGCTAGTGACCGCACACTCGTGTCGAAAAAAGGAGTGATAAATAATAATAAAACTTTGCAATGACTAAGAAGAAGAACACTTATTATAAAATGGCTTAAATAAACTTAAGAGCCCCCAAGTGACTTGGGTAGAAGAATGATTGCATGTACCGAAGTACTTATATCATATCTATGTTCAACCGAACTTTAAACGCGTCTTAACCGACCGTCAGCTTCTCCCTCTTCGGTCAAGGACCGAAAAGTTTTATGTACTCCATCGGTCGAGAATATCGACGGTGTTTCCAATAACCAGGCAATCAGGCCATAAGGCTGTAACAGACAAAGCGCGCTCAGGGAACTTATGCTATATTACCGTGAAGTGTAAGAAGCATCTTCGAAGAAAATAGTACCCCCACCGATACCTTTCTTCGGTGCTCATTGTTATTATGAGACTTGTGCAATAGATTTTTTGTACTCATGAGTTCCGTTGTGTGTCGACCATCATTGAATAACTATGAGAGCGCTAGCTTTCGGCTTCACCCAGTCTGAGGTCCGGCTCGGGTGACCCGATCGTGACAATCGCAGAGGTGCTCCCTTTACTCCCTAGCCGAACAATCGGGAACGTAGGGGTAAACACAGGAGCAAGGCAACCCAACTTGCAAATCGCTTAAGTCAATATGGTGCATATTGTGGAATAATACAAGAACAAGGAATGAAGCCGTACAAGTATAACCATATGCAATAGGAAAAGCTTCATAAAGGAAGCCCCCAAGTAAACGGGGTATTTGAATTTATGCGTCACAAGCAAAGTTTGGACAAGGAAATTTTTTAGAAGCAACTTTTTTCCAAAAAAGTATAATGCTTGGTCGAACCGAACGCAAGTTAGAAATTAAAGCTTTGAGCATGAAAGCGACTTAGCTGGTTAATGTGCTCGGAAATGATGACGCGGTCCGAGCTTGATGCGGGGCAAGGTTTCATCCCTCAAGCCGGTCCCGAGGTGGCGGAGCGGAGAGCTTGACACGCCGAAGTGGTGACATAGCACGATCAATGCAGACCGGCAGAGTGACGCCGAAGTCACCGGATCATTTTCCTGTGCACAAAAAATAGTGCAAACCAGAGATAATAGTAATAATGATAATTAAAAAATCGTTGCATAATAAATAATTTATGCAAAGTGAGTAATAAAAGAAATATGGCCTAGCGCCGAAGTCAATGTCGATGCAGGGCGTCGGCGTGATGCGGTAAAGGCGTGGCAAAGCCTGAATTCACAGGTCGGTCCGAGCTCCAGATGCGGCATTCACCGAACTATGTACGGAAACTGACCGAACCACCATGCGACTGTCGTTAATGCGGTGACCATTTGGTAGACCTGTGTACATATGATGGACAAACCAAAGTAATAATTCCTTGGGAAAAATGAACCCAAACAAGCAAAAAATACTGGGATTGATAGCACCTGGTTTATTTGTTGTAGCAATCAGAAGGAAGGTGATTCCCAAAATTGGGACTTGCTCGGCACACCCATTGCCTGATGGGCGATAAAACGACGGCATGGCAATGCTGGTAAAGGTTGGCTCGCCGAGGCAAAGACCTCGGCCCAGCTAACGTGACGGAGCTGGTTGGCTAGGGACGCCGAAGTGTCCGGAGTAGGTTGATGAAGAGATGGCGAAGCGCCCGGTCCAGCCGAGATGTCGAAGCCTCGATGTCAGCCGATGAGTCGAAGTAGGTCGGCGTGATGGACACCAGCTTGAAGAAGCAATAGTGCGGCCCTGTCGATGCAGGTCATGACGTGGTCGATGCCGGCTTTATGAAGCGATCATGCGGCGATGCCGGTATGCCCGCTCCGTGTAATCCGTGGGGCGGCGATGTTGGTGATGATTTATCCTTTGCGATGCCGGGCTCTTGTTCGGCTTGCCGAGATGATGATCCGAAGAAGTTGAGCCCGGCTCAACAAAGTGACGCCATGTCTAGCGCAGGTCGGCAGCCGTGGAGTAATATTGCCGGACTGGTTTGACACCAGCATGATGTTGAAGATCATGTTCAAAAGATTTTACAGTTAGTGGGATGTGTTCGGGAACAAAACTCAATACCCCATACAAAACTTTCTTCAAAAGGGATGTCCGAAATCCTGTTCATAGAAAAGATGAACTCGGGTCGGATTCGTTTTCACGCAGAAAACAGATCCGAAAAGTGATGCACTAATCGGAAGGTTCGCGAAGTTTGGACGGTCGGATCGAGCCGAAATTTTGAGAGGTGGTAGATATAGGAATTCCACAGCCGATCAACGGTTGGATCTTACAAAGGAAGTCCGAGCTAGAAGCTGGACACCACGCCCTAAACTCATCCAAATTCCCGTCCAGATTTGACAGGGCTCCGGTATATCATGGATTGCCAGAGATTCCTCCATCGGAACTCGACGAAATTTTCCAGAGTTGTTGTAGACTCAATTCCGCACAATTCCACCAAAGCGATCATCAAAGCAATACTCGAGGAGGTGGTGGTGGCAGATACGAGTTCGCTGTCCAGAAAAACAGCACGGTCGCTTGAGGGCAATGTTGACGTTGAGCCCCCGAGCTCCATAGATGATTCCTCCGTGATCTTGATAGAGATCAGAGTTGATGTTTGATGAAGGCCCTTGTCCATACATTGTGATACGAACACGGGGCGCAATTCTTGGTCGAACCAAGGTGACCAGTCGAGCTGGTGATGAAGATGCCGATGTCGCAGTTGATCTGCATGCGAGCCATCGATCCTTTTGTCGATCACACAGCGGAACTCTAAATGAAAGCACCAATGTTGGTGTCAAAACTGGCGGATCTCAGGTAGGGGGTCCCGAACTGTGCGTCTAGGCCGGATGGTAACAGAAGACATGGGACACTTTGTTTTACCCAGGTTCGGGCCCTCTCGATGGAGATAATACCCTACTCCTGCTTGATTAATGTTGATGATATGGGTAGTACAAGAGTATATCTACTACGAGATCAAGGAGGCTAAACCCTAGAAGCTAGCCTATGGTATGATTGTTGTGTATGGAGTTGATTCTATCGACTAGCCTGGCCTCGGTTTATATAATGCACCGGAGGCCTAGGATAACAAGAGTCCTTGCCGAATACGCCGGTGGGGAGAAGTCCTTGTCTTGATCGCCAAGTCTTGTGGAATTTTCCTTGTATGCGGCAGCCGTCCGAACTGGCCCATGAGTATACGGCCACGGGGGTCCTTGGCCCAATCTAATAGATCGGGAGACGACGTGGTGGGTACCCCCTAGTCCAGGACACCGTCAGGCCTATTAATAGGCCACTATTCTTTTGGGCCCATTCTAAGCCAAGTTTGTATTTCAGCCTGTTAAATGCCCGTTTACCAATTTGGCCCGATAATAGTTTCAGCCTGTTAGCAGCCCGTGGTGCATCTCACACGTTGTCGACCCGTTTTAACTTTAGGCCATTTAACGGCCCATGCAGAAACTGGGCTGTTTCTTGTCCGAACTAACTTTAGGCCTCTTAACGGCCCGTAGTGTTTGTGGATAAATTTCAGCCCAACTGGGCTATCAGCCTGTTAATGGCTCGTGTAACAGTTGGGCCTAATTACAACCCGCGTTGAATCCGGCCTGCTTACAACCCATCTGATAATGGCCCTTGATACTGTTGGGCCTATGGCCCATGTTGATACCAGCCTACTTAAAGCCCATAATTTTATTGGGCCAAACAGGGCCCTAGATATATTTTGGCCTGTTAACAGCTCGTCCTATTTGGGCGAAACATGCGCCTTAGGCAGTTTCAGACTGTATTGGCCTGCGAATTTTTTGGCTCAACGCTAGCCCATTCTAGATTTTAGCCTGTTAAAAGCCCATGGAATTCTCTAGCCCAGCTAGCCAAAACTTTACTCGGCCTGTTAAAGGCGGAAAACTACAATACATTTAGACCTGCTAATGGCCCAAGATGATTATAGGCCCATGTTTTGGCCCATATGAGTAACGGGCCGGCCTGAAGACCGACCACATTGAGATCCATTGAACCTTCCGGCATAAATTACAGCATACCGACCAAGAATAAATCTAAACTACGCAATAGACAAATTACAACATATTACATCCACTAGGCATCAAAGTTCGCCACCAGTGATAATAAAGCGCAACGTGACCACATATTACATACACTGGGCATCATAGGTCGCCACCAGTGTATATAAATGCACCAACAAAAGAATATAAAAAACAAAGAGCACTTCAGAAAGCATTAGGCCTGGCCAGGACGGGCACCGCAAGCAACCAAACAAGATGATGAGACCTCAATTGTGTCAACAATAGATGCTCTATCCTTAGTTGTATAGCACCAAAGCACGCAAGGCAGTCCTCTAAGATCATCGTTGCATCATTGACATCAAGTCGATGCTGAGCAGAAGCCCTTGCCCATGTCGATGGAAGGATAATTCAATAAATTTTCCAAAGAAACATCTTTATAAGCGTTTCCATTATTCTACATTTTGGAAAGAGTAAATATAGATCAAATAATATTGGAAGAAATAGAGGATAATGATGCTCAGGTGCAGAGTGATGATACATAATCAAATAGCAATTAATTAAGTACAACGTTACAAGGGAAAAGGTACTGACAAGAGGAATGCAGACATCAACATGTGCAGTAGCATTGGCTTTATTCAACATTTTGGTAAGAGTAAATGTAGATCTGATAATTTGGAGAAAGTGGAGGGCAGGGCAAATAAGATGTAGAGTAATGCTAGACAATCAACTATCTCGCAATGCAACTACAGTAATACCACTGCCATCCGTTATTACTTGTAGCTCAAATGGCTGTATCTAGCACTATTAAGTTCTAAATACATCCAATTGATCAACAATTAATTCGATACAGAGGGAGTACATGACAACAGGTACTTACATGAGCAATCCAAAACTTCATAACCATTGTTTTAATTCTACATTTATCTAATAGTAAATATAGATCTTATAATTTCGAGCAAAGGGAGGATAAAGAAGTGAACATTTACAATGATGCTACATAATCAAACAACAATGAGTGTAAGTATGGTGACAAAGGGCAAGAGGTACTGACAAGAGCAATGCAGTGCACGGTACTGTTGTCAGATCCTATGATCCTTTGAGCAAGGAGATTCATCTGAAATTAGTTTTCATACAAGAGAGAAGGTAAGGCACATGTAGAAATTTAGGAGTTCAAATTTTGATTTGATATCATAGACAATACCTGATGCTGGGCTCCCTTTAGTTCTAATAGGGGTTTGTCTAGTGGAGTAGGGGTAAAGTGTGGTACAGTTGGGCCTGTGTTTTCTGTGGCTGCTGATCTATCTGATTTAGCAGGTATCACTACCTTTTTCCAAATACCTAGTTTGTACTCCTTGAGGATCTGCACTCACCCTCTTCCTTTTTGACATCTATTATGAAATAACAACATTTGACTGGAAAAATATAGTATGATGACACATGCATGGAATAGGTACAGAAAATGGATAGGTATGGCATATACTCGTATATGATGCTTAAACTAAGCAGATGGTGGTGTAACAAAGTAGAAGTAGTGCAAGAGGTCATATGCAAAATATGTGTGACCAATACAACTTTGCCAAGTTAGAGCAAGCACCTTGATGGGTGAATAAGATAGGCCATCCTCCACCATGCCAAGTTTGTTAGCCAGTGGATTGTTCTGCAATATTCTTCTCGTGCGCCCATTCTCATATTCATTTCGATCATGTTCAATACCTGACATGCATGAAAACATAAAAACAAGTGAGATTATCTTTGTAATGGAGAAGTGATTCTAATCCAGCACTGCCTCCCTATAAACCCCTTTGTGCTATCTCTGCAATTCTTCTGAGAGATTACATGCATGTTGTAATTTGGTTTGTGCATTAATATAATGTGGCCTACTACTCAAAATATGAGAGCTCCAGAAGTGATGATACTTCGCATATGACAGCTTCAACATATAGTAAAGAAGAACAAGTCGACCTGACCTGACAGATTCAAAATATACTAAGGGAGAACAACTCGACCTGTCCAGTTGACCGCAAATGTCTCTACTACTCTTCCCAACAAGTAACATACTTATTAAAGAAGAGTAGAGGATCATGTTAAAGAAGAGCACAACAACAAGCATATTGAAGATATTACAAGTCTTTCTATACAATGTCTGTTGCCCACCCATGATGAACCAGAGCGCACAGAGAAATACTATTCCTTCAGGTCTCTCCATATGAGGCTCACGTGCAGTTCGAAATTGAAGTAAGAACATTTAGCTGACCAATTAAACATGTCCCAGTTTTACTAATATCAGCATAATATCACATTCGAATTTTTACAACTAAGCTTGTTTAGCTCGATGGATGGAACAGTGCTATTACGACACGAACCACGTAGGCTCATCGTGGTCAACATAAAATGGAGAAACCGAAACATGATGTGTATAGTGTTGACGTGGCAGTGGGATGCCAGATCTGAAGCTCCAAACCGCGCAAAGGGTAGTTAGCAACTGATGTTTGCTTTAAAATAATAACTAAGATTTGGTATGGACAAGAAAGTACAGTCAACAAGTGACAAAGAAATGCAATTCTATTTTCTCTCTATATGTCGTGACATGCATTTGGAAACTCAAGTGGGACCTTTAGCTAGCCAATTAAATGTGTATGTTAACTAATATCAGGATCATATCACAATCATATCTGAACAACTAAGCTTTGGGATTATGATTGTTGTGTTGTTTAGCTTGAAGGGTGGAGTACTGCTAGTACGACAAAAAGCACCTACGCAGATCATAGTAGATTATATAAAAGGGGAAAACCCTAAGCATCAACAGTAAAATCAGGAAAGTGGAACTAGCTGGACTATATGGGCTTGTATTGCCGGTATGACAAGAAAGGGTTCGGAAAGGCTTCGGCCCTCAAAGAGGCAGCTCTATTGAACTGAAGGCACAATAATGTTACTATTAGTCTAGACTATCAAAGATGACATAGCTCCCAGCATTTCCCGGATATTATGGCAGACCATCGAGAATTGTTGTAAGCATCCATCTGAAGCTACCCAATAGACCTGTCGACTGCAAATGTCCCTGCTCCACTTCTGACAAGGAACATATTGTACTACTCCCTCCATTCTTAAATATAAATCTCTTAGATATTCGAATGCGGACTACATACAGAGCAAAATGAGTGAATGTATACTCTAAAATATGTCTATATACATCCGTATGTAGTTCTTATTGGAATATCTAAAAAGACTTATATTTTACGAAAAAGGCTTTCGCCCCGCTTTTTAAATAAAGCAACAATGAACAACACCTCGTGCAAACGCATGCCACCACAACACACGCATGCACCCAAGGCAGTTTAGGAACTGAGGAAGTAATATACTTATTAAGAAGAACAGAAGAGGAACATGATAACAAAGAGCAAGCAGATTTCTCTACTTTTTTCTCTACTCTTATACTCTTATCTCCATCTCTCTATCTCTACCCTCTACTCTTATAAAAAGCAGAGTTGGTGATGATGGTGTGCCTGCCATCCTGCAATATAGGCCGTCCGATCTATATCTAACGGATAGGAAGGAAACTATGACAATTTACCCACACTCCTCTCCACATTTGCAGATAAGGCCTTCCCTCGTTCATCCTTTTCTCCCACAAGATAAACTATTCATACAAATGCATCTTGATGTTCCATGCAACGCACATGCATCTTGCTAGTTAGATAATACAATGTGTGTTGCCCACCCATTATGAACCCGAGCGCATAGAGAAATGCAAATCCATGTTGTCCCTCTAGATGTGGCGCCAGTGGCAGAGCTACATAAGAACAAAACAATGCCATGTCCTGCCCAGCTAACGGTGTCCTAGACTAGGGGGTACTCACCACGTCATCTCCCGATCTGTTAGATTGGGCCGAGGACCCCCATGGCCGTATACTCATGGGCCAGTTAGGACAGCTGCCGCATACAAGGAAGATTACACAAGACTTGGCAATCAAGACAAGGACTCCTCCCCACCGGCGTATTCGGCTAGGACTCTTGTTATCCTAGGCCTCTCGTGCATTATATAAACCGAGGCCAGGCTAGTCGATAGATCATATACAACAATCATACCATCAGCTAGCTTCTAGGGTTTAGCCTCCTTGATCTCGTGGTAGATCTACTCTTGTACTACCCATATCATCAATATTAATCAAGCAGGAGTAGGGTTTTACCTCCATCGAGAGGGCCCGAACCTGGGTAAAAACATCGTGTCCCTTGTCTCCTATTACCATCCGCCTAGATGCACAGTTCGGGACCCCCTACCCGAGATCCGCCGGTTTTGACGCCGACATTGGTTCTTTCATTGAGAGTTCCACTGTGTGATCGGCAAAAGGATCGATGGCTCGTCTGCAGGTCAACTGCGATACCGGCATCTTCGTCACCGGCTCAACTGGTCACCTTGGCTTGACCGAGGACCGTGCTCCATCTCTAGCAAGATTATGGAGGAATCATCTATGGAGCTCGGGGGCTCAACGTCAACATTGCCCTCGGGTGACCGTGCTGTTTTTCCAAACAGCGAACTTGTATCCGCTGCCACCACCTCTTAGAGCATCGCTTTGAAGATCCCTTTGCTGAAATTGTGCAAAATTGAGTCTATAACGACCATGCAAAATTTCGTCGAGTTCCGATGTCGGAATCTCCGGCAATCTATAATATACCGGATCCCTGTCAAATCTGGACGGGAATCTGGACGAGTTTAGGGTATGGTGTCCAGCTTCTAGCTCGGACGTCCTGTGGAAGATCCAATCGTTGATCGGCTGCAGAATTACTACCTCTACCACCCCTCACAATTTCAGCTCGATCCGACCGTCCAAACTCTGGGAACCTTCCAATTAGTGCATCACTTTCGGATCTGTTTTCTGCGCGAGAACGAATCCGACCCGAATTCATCTTTTTTATGAACGGGATTTCGGACATCCTTTTTGAAGGAAGTTTTGTATGGGGTATTGTGTTTTATTCCCAAACACGTCCCGCTAATTTTGAAGTCTTTTCCAATATGATCTTCACCATCACGCTGGTGTCAAACCAGCCCGGTAACGTTGTTCTACGGCTACCGATCTGCACTAGACACGTTGTCACTTTATTGAGCCGAGCTGAATTTCTTCGGATCATCATCTCTGCAAGCCGAACAAGACTTCGGCATCGCGAAGGATAAATCATCACCAACATCGCTGCCCCACGGATTACATGGAGCGGGCACACGGGCATCGACGCACGGTCACTTCATCAAGCCGGCATTGACCACGTCACGACCTGCATCGGCAGGGCCGCACTATTGCTTCTTCAAGCTGGTGTCCATCACGCCGACTTACTTCGACTCATTGGCTGACATCGAGGGTTCGACATCTCGGTTGGACCGGGGCCTTCGCCATCTCTTCATCAACCTACTCCGAACACTTCAGCGTCACTAGCCGACCAGCTCTCTCACGTTAGCTGGGCCGAGGGCTTTGCCTCGGTGAGCCAACCTTCGCCAGCATTGCCATGCCGTCGTTTTATCGCCCATCAGGCAATGATTGCGCGGATCGAGTCCCAATTTTGGGAATCACCTTCCTTCGGATTGCTACAACAAATAAACCAGGTGCTATTAATCCCAGTATTTTTTTCTTGTTTGGTTTCATTTTTCCCAAGGAATTATTACTCTGGTTTGTCCATCATATGTACACAGGTCTGTCAAATGGTGGCCGCATTAACGAGAGTCGCATGGTGGTTCGGTCAGTTTCCGTACATAGTCCAGCAAACGCCGCATCCGGAGCTCGGACCGACCTGTGAATTCAGGCTTTGCCACGCCTTTACCGCATCACGCTGACGCCCTGCATCGACATTGACTTCGGCGCCAGGCCATATTTCTTTTATTGCTCACTTTTCATAAATTATTTATTATGCAACGATTTTTTTAATTATCATTATTACTATTATCTCCGGTTTGCACTATTTTTTGTGCATAGGAAAATGATCCGGGGACTTCGGCGTCACTCTGCCGGTCTGCATTGACCGTGCTATGTCACCACTTCGGCGTGTCGAGCTCTCCGCACCGACACCTTGGGACCGGCTTGGGGGATGGAACCTTGCCCCGCATCAAGCTCGGACCCTGTCATCAATACCGAACACATTAACCAGCTAAGTCGCTTTCATGCTCAAAGCTTTAATTTCTAACTTGTGTTTGGTTTGACCAAGCATTATACTTTTTTGGAAAAAAGTTGCTTGTAAAAAATTTCCTTGTCCAAACTTTGTTTGTGACGCATAAATTCAAATACCCAATTCATTTGGGGGCTTCCTTCATGAAGCTTTTCCTCTTGCATATGATTATACTTTTACGGCTTCGTTCCTTGTTCGTGTATTACGCCACAATATGCACCATATTGACTTAAGCGATTTGCAAGCTGGGTTGCCTCGCTCCTGTGTTTACCCCTACATTCCCGATTGTTCGGCTAGGGAGTAAAGGGAGCACCTCTGCGATTGTCACGATCGGGTCACCCGAGCCGGACCTCAGACTGGGTGAAGCCGAAAGCTAGCACTCTTATAGTTTTCAATGATGGTCGGCACACAACGGAACTCATGAGTACAAAAAATCTATTGCACAAGTCTCATAATAACAATGAGCACCGAAGAAAGGTATCGGTGGGGGTACTATTTTCTTCGAAGATGCTTCTTACACTTCGCAGTAATATAGCATAAGTTCCCTGAGCGCGCTTTGTCTGTTACAGCCTTATGGCCTGATTGCCTGGTTATTGGAAACACCGTCGATATTCTCGACAGATGGAGTACATAACACTTTTCGGTCCTTGACCGAAGAGGGAGAAGCCGACGGTCGGTTAAGACGCGTTTAATGTTCGGTTGAACATAGATATGATATAAATACTTCGGTGCATGCAATCATTCTTTTACCCAAGTCACTTGGGGGCTCTTAAATTTATATGAGACGTTTTATGAGAAGTGTTCTTCTTCTTAGTCGTTGCAAAGTTTTATTATTATTATTATTATTATTATTATTATTATTATTATTATTATTATTATTATTATTATTATTATTATTATTATTATTATCTATCACTCCTTTTTTCGACACGAGCGTGTGGTCACTAGCCGGGGAGCCTAATTTCTCTCTCAAAGCCGCTATAGTTTAGTTTGCTAAACTGGCCTAATGAGAAGTACTCCGCCCTCGGGATAAGAGGTCGAAGCCGTAGGCTGACCCGCTTGAAGTCTTGAGATAGGATGTATCATGTTAAAGCACGACAGAAGCACTTCTTTTGCTAAGGCCAAGTTTTGGATTGGCACCGAACACTTGATCTTGTTCGGACGTCAAGTTTTTACTGACGTTTTTTGGTTTTCCAAGCTTATGGCACTTTTAAACTATTTGTGTGTTTTCAGCACAAGCCTCGCAGTGCAACGCCGGACACCTTTAGAGATTCGGCAAAAACATTCTCGAATATTGCTATATATGCATCGGTTTCGAATTGTGTCTTCGGTCAATAGTTGGGTTGCCCAGCTCCTGCGCTTGCCTCCTACATTCCGCTTTGTTCGGCTAGATGTGCAAAGGGAGAAGCACTGCGATTGTGCTTCCAGCTCACATGGTTAAGCACCTCAGTGGAGAAAGGCGAAAACTAACTGTCAAAATAAGCGTAAACTGGTCAGCGATCCGATGACGGTGTTAAATGACGGGCCATTCATAACAATGGCCGAAGTGTTTTCGGCTTGACCTCGACTGTCGCCGAACACTACCGGGGGCTATTAACTAGCCTCCCAAACTAAATCCTCGATATTTTGCTCTTACATTGGAGCTGAGGTTTCATGATCATGCTTAGCATGACAACCCAAAGAAAGGAACTGATAGCGGGATTATTTTCTTTGGAAGACATTTCTTCTGTTAAACAGTAATATAACATATCTCTCTGCGTACCTTTTTTTATAAAACCGTGTCGCCAGATTGCCTTGTTTGTCTTAAATCTTTGCCCTCATAAAGGATTTATAAAGTAGGACAAACACTCCTCGGCTACTGGCCGTGGAGGTGGAAGCCAATGGTCGGTCAACAAAGTTTTGTACAATGCGGATCCGAGCATCAATGACGTAAAGTACTTGGATACATAGAGTCATTACACATAATTTGTGATTTTACTATGGATATCGATCCTTAATTCGGCCACCCGTGCCCGCATTAAGGCTCGGGGGCTACTGGGCTTCGGGCTTATTATTTACAAATATTAAAGGGGCACATCGATCCCCTGATCTGGTGTTGACACCCGACCAGTGTCTGAGGGGCTACTGCATTGCCTGTTCAATGTAGAAAATTTTATGTGCAATATATTTTCCGAGGAGATTTTGATCC
The DNA here is from genome assembly GCF_018294505.1 of Triticum aestivum. Classification (NCBI taxonomy): domain Eukaryota; kingdom Viridiplantae; phylum Streptophyta; class Magnoliopsida; order Poales; family Poaceae; genus Triticum; species Triticum aestivum. The sequence continues at coordinate 6,577,863 of NC_057800.1, forward strand.
TCAGGTTGATCGGCTGCACCCAACCTGAGTCTCGAGGACTGAGCACGCCGCTTTTAGTGTCCTGAAGTATTCATCGAGCTAGGACTTGATCCTTAGGCCGATTTTGCAAATCAACCTGAGTCTCAGCGGCTACTGGGATCAACAGTCTTATGTCATCCTTCATGTGCATCTCGGGTTTTAGAGTGATACCCACCTTGATGGCTACTGGCTATATATCTCGGCAGAGAATAAATTGCACCAATCAAAAATATTGACAAAAATCGGCCCACATTCGGGGTGGTGCACCACCTCAGAATCAGTCCGCATAAAGCTCGGGCGCTAGTGGCTGGCTCCATAGAGGGCATTTCAGGCATTAAGCTCGGCTAAACTCCTTCAAACTTCTTTGAACCAAGGTGATTTACGACACCTCGGATACAGTCCGATGTTGGATCTCGGATACAGTCCGGCGTTGGAGCACGGATACATAGTCCAGCTTTGGAGCTCGGATACAGTCCGGCGTTGGAGCTCGGATACATAGTCCGGCGTTGGAGCTCGGATACATTCCGGCATTAGAGCTGGGAAGTGGTCCAGCGTTGGTGCTCGGCTCCAAAAGATACCTCGAATGCAGTCCGGCGTTGGAGCTCGTATGCAAGAGGACACTGCCTCCCGGAAACAACTTCAAACCCGAGGTGTGGCATAAAAATAACAAGGCATTGATAAAGGCCGGAGATCCTCAAGATACCCGACGTGTAAACTTGTTGAATGCATTTCGGCGATCCTCAAGATCGAAGATGAGAAGATTTGTTGAACCAGTTTTCAAGACAGGCGACCGAATATGAAGAACAATTCGGAAGAATCGAGGAGCGTCCCTAACTTCAAGACCGGTTCAAGGGGCTACTGACGCTGTCCTGGACTAGGGGGTACTCACCACGTCATCTCCCGATCTATTAGATTGGGCTGAGGACCCCCATGGTCGTATACTCATGGGCCAGTTTGGACAGCTGCCGCATACAAGGAAGATTCCACAAGACTTGGCAATCAAGACAAGGACTCCTCCCCACCGGCGTATTCGGCTAGGACTCTTGTTATCCTAGGCCTCTGGTGCATTATATAAACCGAGGCCAGGCTAGTCGATAGATCATATACAACAATCGTACCATAGGCTAGCTTCTAGGGTTTAGCCTCCTTGATCTCGTGGTAGATCCAATCTTGTACTACCCATATCATCAATATTAATCAAGCAGGAGTAGGGTTTTACCTCCATCGAGAGGGCCCGAACCTGGGTAAAAACATCGTGTCCCTTGTCTCCTGTTACCATCCGCCTAGATGCACAGTTCGGGACCCCCTACCCAAGATCCACCGGTTTTGACGCCGACACCAGCCCTAGTCCAATATACAAAGGAGTGAAGGTAAATTTGTACCAAAGTTTGGGATCCCCTATAGGCTAAGCCATCTGGCCCGCTTGATATTTTAACTGTAGTTTTGCCAGTGTGTGGCGTACATACTTTTCGAAATGAATATAGGAACATTAGGTGACCAATTAAACATTATCTGTTTTAGTAATATGAGCATCATATCAGATTCGTATTTCAACAACTAAGATTTGAAATTATCAGTGGAATGTTGTTTCGCCTGATGGGTTGATGTCTTGAGGAGCAGTGCTAGCACGACATGAAGCACCTATGATGATGGTAGTGAATATAATGGGGGAAAACCATAAGCTTTACGAGTATTGTGATCGTGCGATGGTGGATCTGAAGGTGCTAACCGGAAAAAGGCTACTTCGCAACCAATGTTTGCTTTCAACTAGCTAGTACGATTTGGTACGGACAAGAAAAGTACAATAAAGAAGTTAGATCTATTTTCCGGGTGAGATCAGTAACTTAAGCAGATATGAAAGAGTACCACCTCTCTTGCCACACGTGTAGGCCCATGCTGATACGTTGAGGGTGCTGTGGGTGCGATGGCTGTCGGCAGGTTGAGGAGCAACTAATTATGGTTCTGGTCGGGGTGAAGATACCCCGAACAAAACCCTCAAAGGATTACTTTCCATAGTAACAAGTGACAGTTAATTTCAGCACACTATATAAATATTTCCTTACCAAATTCCACTTACCAAAGAGTCTTGATGACCCACAACTATAGGGGATCTATCATAATCCTTTCGATAATTAATAGTGTCGAACCCAATGAGGAGTAGAAGGAAATGACAAGTGGTTTTCAGGAAGGTATTCTCTGCAAGCACTGAAATTATCGGTAACCGATAGTTTTGCGATAAGATAAATCGTAACGGGTTACAAATAATAAAAGTAACTAAGGTTCGGCAAGGTGGCCCAATCCTTTTTGTAGCAAAGGACAAGCCTGGACGAACTCTTAACTGAAGCAAAGCGCTCCCGAGAACACATAGGAAAGACAACATACATCTCATCAAAATATCGAACGAATACCAAATTCACATGATTACTTATAACAAGACTTCTACCATGTCCTTAGGAACAAACGTAACTAATCACAAAGCATAGTCATGATCAAGATCAGAGGAGTATTAATTATCATTAAGGATCTGAAAATATAATCTTCCACCGGATAAACCAACTAGCATCACCTACAAGGAGTAATCAACAGTACTAGCAACCCACAGGTACCAATCTATGGTTTTGGGACCAAGATCGAATACAAGAGATGAAATAGGGTTTGAGAGGAGATGGTGCTGGTGAAGATGTTGATGGAGATTGACCCCCTCTCGACGAGAAGATCGATGGTGATGATGATGGCGATGATTTCCCCCTCCAGGAGGGATGTTTCCCTGGCAGAACAGTCGTGCTCCGCCCAAGTTCCGCCTCGAGACGGCGATGCTTCCTCTCGAAAGCTTATGTATGAATTTTTTTTTCCAGACTAAAAGACACCATATAGCAGAAGATGGTCATTGGAGGCCTGCAAGGGGCCCACAAGGTCGGAGGGCGCGCCCAGGGGGGTGGGGCGCGCCCTCCACCCTTGTGGCTGGCTGGTCAACCCCCTCTGGTACTTTCTTCACCCAATATTTTTTATATATTCCAAAAATAATCTCCGTGAAGTTTCAGGAGTTTTGGAGTTGTGCAGAATAGGTCTCTAATATTTGCTCCTTTTCCGGTCTAGAATTCCAGCTGCCGACATTCTCCCTCTTCATGTAAACCTTGTAAAATAAGAGAGAATAACCATAACTATTGTGATATAATGTGTAATAACAGCCCCTAATGCAATAAATATTGTCATAAAAGCATGATGCAAAATGGACATATCATGCACCCCTCCATGATGGTGTCTAGATTCGATCTGGAGGTTCTGGACTTTGCGGCGGCTGGAATAAATTTTCGTCGACTCCCCTAGGGTTTCTAGAATATTGGGGTATTTATACAGCAAAGATTCGGTTTAGGGGAGTCCCGAGGTGGGCACAACACACCTGGGCGCACCTGGGCCCCCAGGCTGAAGCAAAGCGCACCCGAGGACACATGGGAAAGACAACATACATCTCATCAAAATATCGAACGAATACAAAATTCACATGATTACTTATAACAAGACTTCTCCCATGTCCTCAGGAACAAACGTAACTACTCACAAAGCATAGTCATGATCAAGATCAGAGGAGTATTAATTATCATTAAGGATCTGAAAATATAATCTTCCACCAGATAAACCAACTAGCATCAACTACAAGGAGTAATCAACACTACTAGCAACCCATAGGTACCAATCTAAGGTTTTGGGAACAAAATCGAATACAAGAGATGAAATAGGGTTTGAGAGGAGATGGTGCTGGTGAAGATGTTGATGGAGATTGACCCCCTCTCGATGAAAAGATCGATGGTGATGATGATGGCGATGATTTCCCCCTCCGGGAGGGATGTTTCCCTTGCAGAACAGCCTTGCCGGAGCCCTACATTGGCTTCGCCGGAGTTCCGCCTCGAGACGGCGACGCTTCGTCCCGAAAGCTTCTGTATGATTTTTTCCAGACTAAAAGACACCGTATAGCAGAAGATGGGCACTGGAGGCCTACCAGGGGGCCCACAAGGTCGGAGGGCACGCCCAGGGGGGTGGGGCGCACCCTCCACCCTTGTCGCTGGCTGGTCGCCCCCCTCTGGTACTTTCTTCACCCAATATTTTTTATATATTCCAAAAATAATCTCCGTGAAGTTTTAGGAGTTTTGGAGTTGTGCAGAATAGGTCTATAATATTTGCTCCTTTTCCGATCTAGAATTCCAGCTGCCGACATTCTCCCTCTTAATGTAAACCTTGTAAAATAAGAGAGAATAGCCATAACTATTGTGATATAATGTGTAATAACAGCCCCTAATGCAATAAATATTGTCATAAAAGCATGATGCAAAATGCACGTAGCATGCACCCCTCCGTGATGGTGTCTAGATTCGATCTGGTGGTTCTGGACTCTGCGGCGGCTGGAATAAAATTTCGTCGACACCCCTAGGGTTTCTGGAATATTGGGGTATTTATAGAGCAAAGATTCGGTGCGGGGGAGTCCGGAGGTGGGCACAACACACCTAGGTGCGCCTGGGCCCCCAGGCGTGCCCTGGTGGTTTGTGCTATGCTTGGAGCACCCCCTAGGTGCTTCTTTGGCCCATTGGGTGTCTTCTGGTCCATAAAAAATCTCCGTGAAGTTTCACTGCATTTGGACTCCTTTTGGTACTGATATTCTGCGATGTAAAAAACGTGCAAAAAACAGCAACTGACACTTGGCACTATGTCAATAGTTTAGTACCAAAAAATGATATAAAATGATGGGAAAATTTCATTTTTGCCACTCTAGATTTTGCCAATTTTTTTATCCCACTCTAGATTTTGACATTCCACTTTTGCCGCTCTTAGATTTTGACAATTATCACAATTGCCATTCTATGGCAAAAGAAAAATAATTTTATTTTATATTTTCCACTCTTAGTTTTTGACAATTATCACAATTGCCACTCTGAAAATTTTGCTCACAGTATCTCCCCTGCAAGCACCGCGAGAAGAAGTACAGGGCTGCTGGTGAGAAAATGTGCAAAGTAAAATTGATGAATTCATTTAACTCTTAATTTGGAAAAAAATCAGTTTATTTGCTGAGTAATTGAAGTGTTTAGTGATCAAAATTATTGGCTAAGAAGAAGTTAACTTTGAGTAGTTTGATGTTGATCCTCCTCCTACATTACATGTTCATGTGAGTAGTTAGATGTTGGAAAAAAATCAGTTAACTGTGACTTTGGAAAAATTCATTTTAATGTGAGTAGTTTGATGTTGATCCTCCTCCTACATTACATGTTAATGTCAGTCCATGAACATGCAAATTATTGGCCTGCAGAATTTGCAAAAAAGAGGCAGTTAACTGAATTTTTGGCTAGCAGAATCTGCAAAATTCAGTTAACTCTTTAGCGAAGGCTTAAGATACAACCTGAAGAGTTTGGCCATGACAATCTGCAAAATTCAGTTAACTCTTTAGCTAATGCCAATTCAGTTAATTTTTTGCCATGACAACCTGAAGCAATACACAAGGCTTAAGGTACCCGAAGAAACCAATGACATTCTTATGTAATTTAGCTACCATTGTGTTTAGTTATAGCTCTTCTATTTTACTCTTTTCTTACCTGAGCAATGGCATATGGCATTACAGAGCACTCCTGCATTCAGTAGAAAATTGTTCTCTTGATTGAAATAGTTGGCTCCAATGACCATTCTAAGAGTATTAGCATCTCCCCTACATCATAAGGCACCAAAACTTCAGTTGCTGGTAGATTAGGATTAAGGAGCCAAAGATAAAGATAAGTACAATAATTACATATTGGTGCCAATCTTCCAAAAGATGGAGCCAAAGATAAAGATAAGTACATTTAGTTGCTGGTACATTATGATTAAGGCAACAATCTTGAAGGTTTTCATATTTGGCCATGACAATCTGACAAGGTTGTAATCTGACGAGGTTGCAATCCTATCATATTTAGCTAGATTCTTCTTCAAACAGGATTGTGAAATCGGCCACAAATTTGATTAGTTTGATTGACAATTTGATTACTTTCTCTGGAGTTTGATAAGCCACAAATTTTCAAACATTTACATTCAGTAAACATCTACATTTACATTCAGTAAATATCTTGCACAAATCTGAAACATAGTGTACTTGCATTCTTCTTACATTTCAGTTTAAATTCAGTAAACCATATGCTTCTTCTTACATTCAGTAAATATCTTGCAAAAATAATTTACTGCATACTCAGTTTAAATTTTAGTTTCAAGCATAGTTAGATTTACCTTGAAAATACAAGCTTCTGAAATTTGTTACAGAAATTTTCCTACTAAAAAGATAACTGAATTTTGTGTACTGGAAGTTTACAGTGCCTAGTGTAGGAAAGTTTTTGAATTTAGCTACTCATACCTCTATCTACACATACATGAGTGGCTAATCTGCTAACTACACGCACCTCGTTCGAAATTGTTTTGCAGGGCATCCTGTTGGTTCGAGCTGGCCTTCTTCCTGGTACACACGGTTCGAGCTGGCCCTACTGAATACAGCAATGTTGGGAGCTCAACTTGATCAAATGATTTGGAGCATTCTGGAGCTAAACTTGATCAAATGCAGAGTAGTTTGGATTTTTTTTGGATAAAGGACATTTCATTGAATTGATATATCGAGGTGATACAATCACATCTAAAGAATGCCCGGCCTCTGCATAACTCGATGCACATAGCCAAGAAGATCAACCGACCCAAAAAATAAATACGTTTTACAACTTAAAAAGATAAATAAGTCCAGCCTATGATGTGGCAGATCCTATCCGGAGATCACACCACCATCCATGGGGGGAGAAAACCTCCCTGGCCGTACGCTCCAGCCGTGTAGACGCCATCATAAAAAGGTCCCTGTCATCTGGCCTCTGCAGGATAGACCAAGTATGGAGCCATCACGTACACATATGAATAACCTGCATAGGAGATGAAGCACATTTTTTATTAAGAACCACATCATTCCTGGTAAGCCACAATGCCCAACATAAGGCAGCCGCCCCACGAGAATATGTGTAGAAAATTGTTTATCAATACCCCTCAAACCATTGCCGAACATGTTACGAGCACTACATGGTGGGTATAAATTTGAAGCTACTTGAACTATGGCCCAAACCGCTCGAGCGAACTTACACTCAAAAATTAAGTGGTTAATAGACTCGTCATGTTGGCAAAAGACACACGCCTTGGTGGCTTTCCAGTTGCGTCGTGCCAGGTTATCTCTAGTTAAGATGACCCCTCTGTTTAGGAACCAGATGAATATCTTCACGCTTAGAGAGATTTTAAGCTTCCACAATTTCCTGTTATCAACCGGAACATCACAATGAACCATTGCATCATACATGGATTTGACTGTAAACTTGCCATTCTGATGAAAATTCCATTGAAAGATGTCCGGTTCATCTGACAGTTGAATAGCCTCTAGACGTACGAGTAGCTCATTCCAAGCTGCCAGGCGAGGTCCTAATAGGTTCATATGGAACGAAATATCAGGGTTTTCTTGTCCCAAAACTTGTTTGACGGCGACAAATTTATGTCTAACAATCCTATAAAAACTCGGGTATTGCACCATGAGTGGTGTGGTCCTAGCCAGGTGTCTTCCCAGAATCGAACCTGGGAACCGTCCCTAACCGAGGAAGTCCCAAATTGGAAAAAGAATTCCTTGGCCTTCATGACACCAGACCAAAAATGTGAGTCACCAGGTTTCCAATGGACTTGAGAAATGGCTTTGGATTCCATGTACTTATTACGAATGATTTGCTGCCATACTCCATCCTCAGTGAGTAGTTTATAAACCCATTTGCTGAGAAGAGCAATATTTTTAATCTCAAGGTCCTGAATTCCAAGTCCCCCTTGACTTTTAGGTCGACATAATACAGTCCACCTAGCCAATCAATATTTCTTTGATTCATTATAGCACCGCCAAAAAAACCTAGATCTAAAGTAATCAAGACGCTGAAGAACCCCTTTTGGTAGATGGAAGAATGACATCATATATAAAACCATGTTTCTTAGGACGGAATTGATCGATATCAATCGCCCCCAATATGACAAGAGTTTGGCTTTCCAACTGGCTAGCCGTTTCTCAAGTCTCTCTTCCACGTGCTTCCAGTCAGCGATAATTAAACGCCGATAGTGTATGGGAATACCTAGATACCAAATCAAGAACTGCCCCAGCTGGCATCCAAAAATGTCAGCATACTTAGGTGCATGTTCTGCAGCATCCTCAAAGCAAAAAAGTTCGCTCTTATGAAAATTAATCTTGAGGCCAGAAAGTTCCTCAAATGCACATAAAAGCAGCTTGAGATTTCTTTCTTTATCTAGATGACTATCCAAGAAAAGTATTGTGTCATTCGCATATTGTAGGATAGATAAACCCTCTTCTACCAAATGAGGAATGACGCGGCTAACTTGACCGGCCACCTTAGCCCGCTCAACAAGGGTAGCTAGCATGTCAGCCACAATGTTAAACAAAATGGGTGATGCGGGGTCCCCTTGGCGAAGCCCCTTCCTTGTCTGAAAATAGTTGCCAACCTCATCGTTAACTTTGATGGCCACACTACCTCCAGAAACAAAACTCTCAACCTATCGAGACCATTTTGGTGAAAACCCCTTCATGGTAAAGTTTTCAACAAAAAGGGCCATTTAACTTAATCATAGGCTTTTTCGAAATCTATTTTAAAGATCACTCCATTCAACTTTTTGCGGGAAGCTCATGTACCGTTTCATGCAGCACAACCACACCATCTAGTATGTTGCGTCCTTGCATGAATTCTATTTGAGTGGGCTTGACGACATGGTCAGCCCCCCGTTCAACTAGTTAGTTGCGACCTTCGTAAAGATTTTGAAGCTTACAATGAGAAGGCAAATCGGTCCATATTGTTGAATACGACTAGCCTCCTTAATCTTAGGCAGTAGGATAATCTCCCCAAAGTTTAAGCGGGAAATATCAAGGTCTTCGGTATGTAGTTGGTTAAACAACTGAATCAAGTCCGCCTTGATCACGTCCCAAAAGCATTGATAAAACTCTGCCGGAAAACCATCCGGTCCCGGAGCCTTGTTGTGTTCCATTTGAAACACCGCGGTTCGAATTTCCTCTTCAGAAAATGGAGAGGTTAAGAATTTATTTTCGCTTCCAAAACTTGAGGGATGTCATGAGTGATAGACTCGACCAGCTCAAAATGTGTCTCAGTGGAAGGTCCAAAAAGCTCTTTGTAGTATTTAGTAATAAAGTCTCTGAGCGGTGCTTCCCCCTCAATACGGCCTTCCTCCTAGTCAAGAGCAAAGATACGTTTCTTTCTATGTCTGCCATTGGCTAGCATTTGAAAATATTTCGTATTATCATCACCTTGAACGAGCGAATCAGCCTTGCAACATTGGTACCATTTAATCTCTTCCTCACGAAGAAAGCGTGCAATCTGCTCATTAAGATGGCTTTTTTGCTCCATCTCATCAGCAAAAAGAGGCCTCACCTCCACAATTTTATCGAGGGTATCGATTAAACTAGAAATCCGCAACTTTTCTTTTTTGCAAATGCCAGTAGTGTGTTTAGCCCATCCACGAAGGAATCGGTGCAAGGCGCAGATTTGATTGTTCCATCGTTGAATGGGCGTGTTGCCGCGAGGTTGACGCGCCCACACTTTCTTGACCATGTCCAGGAATCCCTCTCTAGTGAGCCATCCCAATTCAAATTTAAACTGATGACGGTTAGAACTTGGAGGTGTTTCTCCAAAATCGGTTAGCAATGGAGCGTGATCCGATAAGGCATCAATCCTTTCCTATTTATATTCCCAGTCGGTGGTAACCAGCACCCGGTCAAGTTTTTCGAAAGTTGCAACTGGTCGGTTATTGTCCCAGGTATACTGACGGCCAGACATAGTGACCTCCCGCAGATCTAGGCTGTCAATAACAGAATTAAATAGGAAAGGCCACCTAGTATCAAACCGGTCATTGTTTTCTTCCTGCTGATATCGAAGGATATTGAAATCCCCCCTGATTAACATTGGATGGGGATTGTCTTAGCAGGTATTAACAAGTTCCTTTAGAAAAGCAGACTTAAACTCGTCCTGAGCGGCGCCATATACAACCGCCAGGCTCCAAAGGAAATTGTCGGACTTGTTTCGAAGGTGAAATTTGATATGATATTACCCCTTTGACGTGGACAAAAGTTCCAAGTACGTGGAATGGATTCCTAGCAAGATTCCACCGGACCTCCCAGATGGGGGTAAGATGCGCCATTCATAATCGTAACCACTTTGCCCAAGCCCTTCCCGCCGGCAAAGAAAATTAATAAAGGGGTTATTAAATAGTTCATATCAGGAAATGACTAACTAAATAGGCCGAGATATAGTTAATAATGATTGAAATTACCTGTTGACTATCCCCTTCACGATGTTGTAGTCACTTTATTTTTTAAGTAGTGAGTCCAGTACTTCAACTTTTCCTTCTTCAACTTTAATGTCTAACAAGATCCAGTGGTGCCTGCATGCGCATACGTTTGCATGTATAAATTAAGCGGGCATCTGCATAACACTAATCAACTATAACCCTAAACCCTATACACTTATTAACATCTAGCTAGTAAGCAAAAACAGAATTTTTAGTACAAGACAGTGTGACTCACTCGAAGTTGTAAGGAAGTAGTATATCTTCATTGGTATTGAGGCGCTTCAAGAAATCTAGCATGTTTTTCTCTACATCTTGTCTACACCATTCCAATTTCCATGTGTATTCATTAACGGTATTTGGGTCAATGAACCCAATGCCATAGCATCCAAAATTTTTCATTTCATACATCTTCATCCTGCATAATACCACAGAAAAGAATATATAGTGAGGATATATATTTACAGGTAATTAATGATCAATCAATGAGCACTAGAGCTAGCTTGAGACTTAAATTACAGAAAGTAGTCACTTACAAACAATAGCAACTGACGATAGATTTGTCGAGTGCATCTTGATTGAATAACTGAAATAGTTCTGAATACTCAACGGACAGAGCTTTCTTATGGAAGTAATGCTCCTCCTTGACTTGCACCATGAGGGACTCTCGATTGGAACTTTTGGTAATTTTCGTGTACCAATCATGCAATTCATACATTCTCGTTGGGAGGTTCTTGACCTCCTCGGGCTTGACCAAAGGTTGGCCCCGGACATATTTCCGTTTTATTTCCTCCTCTCTAAGGGGACATGGGCTCGATCCCAGGGAGTTGTCCAACAGTTATCTTGAGCATTTCAGCCTGCATTATATGCTCCTCGGTTATTACCACATCGCCCAGTTGGAGAAAGTTAATGGTTTTCCCATAATAATATTGGGCGTGCGTACTCTCATGTGTTGTTGGCACAACAAGCGGGGGGATCGATTGCGCCGCCTGTTCTCCCAGCTGGGGAACGGTTTTCCTGCTTTTTTTGACAGCTGCTTGTTGGCTCGAGCTCAAGCTCGCTTCTTTCTGTAGTCATGCTCGATGTGCCTTCCTGATTTGGCGCTCATAGTCTGAGTGGTCCATAACTTTCTCAGGCACTTTCTCCCTCGGCGGGGGTGCCGGTTTCGGTCCAAAATGGGAGTCCACTTTGGCCCTCACTATGGCTGTGTTTTGCCCCTCGGTCATGTCGTAAGGCCTCTAAGGAAGAGGAGCGAGGCTTGGACCATATTTATATCGCTTGTCTCCACCTGTACTTCCTGTACTACCTCGACTCGTACCGCTACACACCATAGCTGCGGCGTGTCTCTTCTGCGATTGCTGAGGCGGCGGAGACGGCTGCCGTGGCTGAGTTGGAGCAAGAGGAGTGGCCCGACACTGTGCCGGAATTGAAGCAGGAGGTGTGGCCTGACACGGTGTCGGACTTGAAACAAGAGGAGTGGCCTGACGCTATGCCGTACTTGAAGTAGGAGTCTGCTCACGCGTTCATGGTGTTGGCTTCATTTCCGTGCCTCCGCTGCTTACGTCCACGCGCCTCACACGACACTGGCCTCCTGTCCCTACGTCAACGTGCGTGTAGAACCTGCACTTAAGTGCCTCGTGTGCCTGCATCCACATGCCTGTAGAAAGGCTCCACTTCAGCACTACCACGTGACTTCACAAACGTGGTGCCTTCATTTCTGTGCCTACACGTACATGCACCCACGTGCCTAACGTGTCACTCGCCTAGACTCTTACATGCCCCATAATGCCACACCCACGTGGCTTCACGAAAGTGGTTCTGTAACCGAGTAGTCAGACCCATGCCTCTGCCGCCACACGTTTGTGCATCCAGAGAGTGCACACTCGTGACTTGAGAAAACACACGTACGTGCCTGTTGTGGATTCACCTTTTCTGCCTTCCATGCCTGAACCAACGTGCCTCACGTGCCTAACAAAACATGCGCCGTGACTCTTACATGGTCCCACTGCCACGCCCGCGTTGCTCCTGAAACTTCACAACCATGCCTCTTTAACCGTGCATTCTAACACATGCCTCTGCCACCGCACTCTTGTACTACATCCATAGGGTTGATACCCGTGCCTCGAGAAGCAGCATGTCCGTGCCTGTGTTAGCTGCATTTCCGTGCCTCCAGTTCTTACATCCACGTACCTCACGCGACTCTGGCCTGTCCCGTGGTTCTCTAACTGCCTGTAGAACCCACACTTCCGTGCCTCCTGTACTTCCCTCTGGAAGTGCCTGTAGAACCCACACTTTCGTGCCTCCTATGCCTGCATCCACATGCCTGTAGAACCTGCACTTATGTGCCTCGTGTGCCTGCATCCACATGCCTGTAGAGAGGCTCCACTTCAGCACTAACAGTCTCAACACTAAAAACATACTGTAGCACATAAAAAAACCCAAGCCAAGCATAACGAATCTTGATGCCCAAACAGACGGTTGAAGATTAGAGACGGTTCGATGATTTCCATCTCTCCCTCCCTCTTCTACTAGCTTGCTTCCCCTTCTGCAAAGTAAATATCGAAACCTTTATCACTCGCACACTCTCCTCCTTCCTTCTGCACACAAACACAAACTCGAAATCGAGTTCGCGTCACCGGACAACCGCCACCACGTCCGCCAACCACACTCAAATCTGACATATAAACAGCCATACTCTGCCCGTGACAACACCAATAACCCCGCCGGCTGCGGCGACCGACGGCGAGGACTTCAACAGCGACGGTGGAAATCGCAACAAAAAAGGAGCAACACGACACAATAAGCGGATGGAAGCGAAGGACACCGCACAAGCAACTGAAGGTAATTATCATTCTATCCAACTCCATTCCACCGGGTAGATCCTAGTGATTTTTCCACTTCCAGGAACAGCAACCCTAGCCACCGCTACCAAGGAGTTTTCTAATTACCTAAATCAATTTGCCTAACAAATTGAACTAGCGCAGAGATAAGATTTTATAGAAATGCTACTGCTCTCCGCCCTGGGATTTTCGCCATACGATTTGTGCTCAAAGGTAAAAAACCTGAAACATCAGTAACTACAATACGTCGGTAGATCCAAACCCCGCAAGCATCCTGAGAGGCCAAAACTGATAACCGTACGAGATTTTCTACATCCCTTGTCCTGTCAATATAACCGATTTTCAAATTAAGTGCCTCTGTTGTGAAATACCATGAACAAAGAATAGGTGTACCCTGTGCTTCTAGGGTAAAACAACCCATGCCTCTCTATCCATGCAAATTTGTTTTCACACCACGCAGGTTTTTTTCCTGTGACACTCGACTCTGCTTCTAACACCTGCCCATTTTTTATGCGGCAATGACAAATCCTCACGAAGAAGCTAAAACCCAGCAAAATACTGACGAAGACCCTGCTGAAGAGCATGCAAATCAGCAAGCTCCTGTCAAAGGTTTGAGCAAAAAGTCTCCACTGTCCATCTACAAAAAACTATATTGAGAGTTATTAATAACTTAACATCTATCCTTGACAACATAATTAAATATTTCTACAAATAAAACTACCTACCACTTTTTATATATTTCTTTATAAAAACATTAAAAATGTTTGCACACTATCTTATTTTTAATTCAAAAACAGTTTAACTTACCCAATAAATCTTGAACTATCATTGATGATATTCCTCCAATCATGAAATATCACCTGTAGAGTGCATTTTTGTCTCAGAAAATGCTTCGCCCTAACTTCACTACCGCAGCTGCACTCATAACCATAATTAATATTTTCTTCCATCCCTTGATTAGCTCAATCGGTAACAATAGTAATAACCTATCTTAACCCAAGAAAATAAAACTAAAATCCCCTTTGGGAGTTTCACATTCCTTATGCATAATCATGGAAGATATATATTTTAAATGTGTATCAACTATTTTCAGACAAAAAGAACATCCTTTTTTTACCTGGTCATTATATAGGACACGAAGATGGTGATATTCAAAGTGCAGAAACAGGCAGGATGTCTCCTCATTCATCAGAAAAGGACACAGAACAAAACATGAGGAACAAACCACCTGCGAAAGAAATGATAACTTAGACCAGGCTCAACAAGAATAAACATCTAGCAACAAGCAAAAAAAGAGGAAATCAGATACAAGCACTGTTTTTACTCCTAGAGCAAAAAGGCAAAAGCAAAAGGACAATGCTGAAAACATCATCGACACTAGTACCTTGCAGCATCAGCCATTTTACCTCTAATGGTACTCCCGCCAACAGCACCAACCGCCATGAAGAAACAAGGTGAACGCAAGAAGAAATACAAATGACGAAGGGTAGAAAAAGAACAAGACGATACCAACAGCAAAGTTTCAGATACCAATGATGACGACGATGACAGGGAACATGATGCAGATTTCATTCCTACAGATGGCGATGATGCCGAAGAGCATGACACTGACACAGAACATGACGACGATGTAAAAACACACTTATGTACTAATTTTGAATACCACTATTAAGGACTCCGGATCTAACGTTCCTTTCTAACGAAAACCTTTCTTTTTGTCTTCTGAAACAAAACAAATCAGGATAGAAGGACAGAAAGAGGAGAAAGACATGCGGAAAAGAATTGGCAGCACCAACAGTTGACGAAGAACAGCAAGAAACAGACGAAGAGAAATGCCAAATCTAGGCAAGGGCAGCATTCGCTCATGTCAAGAAAGCATGAAGTTTACTTAGAGACCGTCACAGGCAAGATATTAGGACGGCAGGATTTGGCAGCATAGAGAACTGCAAAATAACGGGCTCCATCTGCAGACCACTTGCAGCACACATCTACGACAACCTAGACATAGAAAGCGTGAAAATAACCTTCGGTGATGGTACCGAAGACAAGAAACTCAAGATTACCAAGGAAGCTATACACAAGGTGTTTGGATACCCAAACGGCACGGAAAAGTCAGCACCAAGGCCAGCGAAGAGCCCAACTTCAATGAAAAAACTGATGTTAGACCTTGGCTTCAAAAATACAAATTTCAGGCCAAAAGAACTATTCAGGGAGCTAAATGAATTGGTGGAACTAGATGACGAATAGTCAAACAAGAAATCAATTAAAATATTTTTCCTTATTTTTTTACACAACGTTGTTTGTGGGTCAAGCACCGCTATCTTCGCCCGACAAGCTATAATGGTAGAGGACATGGACTATCCAGAGATGGCAAAGATGGATTTCTGTGAGGTAATCGTCGAATGTATTAAGGAAGGAGCCAAGATATGGCAGAAACACAGAAATTTGCCTCAGGAAGAAAAGAACAAAAAGCATGTCAATGGTTTGGCACAGGGGCCAGTAATCATGTACCTCGACTCCCTACTGCTGCCAACCGACACAAAAGAAATGCGGAAGATTGCAAAGACAATGGACAAGACCTCATTACCACGAGCAAACCATCTCAAAGAGAGTGACCTAGCGAAAATAGCTAGAGCAGACATGAAAAGGGATGGAAAAGCATGACCAGATGACTATGAATTTGGCAAAATACAGGTATAGCTATATTGTACATAAATCAGTCCTTCCCTTTTTGAAAATGGTTTCCATTCTAATTAACTACATTCCACCAAAACAAGTCAGACATGGAAAGGAACAGCAGAGAGGATCTTCTATGCCAACACAACATCAACTTCGTCTTCAATTCGGCAGATAGCAGGAGAACATCACAAACAACAGCAACACCAGAACACGACCAAACTGCTACCACCCCCGTGGCCTAGCAGGCTCACAGGGCAGCACCCCAATTTTTTATAGCTTTTTTCTTTTCTGCTTTATTTTCTTCTATTTATTTCTGAGTAGTTTTTTATATAGTTTTTTTCTTTTCTGCTATAGTTTTTTTCTTTTCTGCTTTAGTTTTTTTCTTCTATTCATTTATTTTTATATACCATGCCAAGTTGATGGTTAAAACTTGATGGTCAAAGTCTCGAGTTATAACCAAAGTTTAAAAAAATGAAATGCCGAAGTGCAACTAGTTTTTTCCATAACAGAAGAAGTCCGGAGTTGAAATAAGTTATTAAAAATAAAAAAAGAGGTGCAATGCTCGTTAATTAGCTTCAAGCATTTCGGAATAGTGTAAACTGCACTGCACATAGCTCCGTGCAGTCTACCATATTCCTCAAGGCTTGAAGCTAAGCAACGTGAGCATTGAGCCTCTTCTTCATCGTCTCTGCACTCAGGGCTTATAAACCGCTCCTAGTCCCTCTCTCTTCACGAGGTGGGACTAAAAAACAGCTAACTAAGAAACTGTAGTACTCGTTCATGCCATGAACCGGTACTAAAGGTGCTCGTGGGGCCCCAGCCTTACCTGACAACAACCTCATTAGTACCGGTTCATGGCACGAACCGGTGCTAAAAGTTCACCACGAACCGGTACTAAAGAGCTCCTCCCGCCTAGCAGTTGGAACCGGTACTAAAGAGCTCCTCCCGCCTAGCAGTTGAATGGTGCATACTGAATGCCCAAAAAGTCTGGAGTTGTAATAAGTTTAAAAAAATAAAATGCCTTTGTAACAGATGAGTTTAATTTCGTCAAAAACCCGAATACTTTGAAAGAGATTGTCCAGTTTGTAAACGAAGTGCATCCAGTTTTTGTCGTAACCCTCTCTACTTTTTTGGACATGATATGTGGGTGAAATGATCATACCATGCCAAGTCTCAACTTTTTCAGAGTTCATTTGTAGTGCTTTTCAATTTCCAGGTCATTTAGTTCTCAAAACAAATCATTAAATGCATGAAAAATAGCAAATGAATGCATAAATGGTTGAAAGTTAATGGTGTCGCTTTGAATGGTGCATACTAAACGCAAAAAATATAAGAGCATTTAGATCATGATCTTATATTTCTTTACAGTCTGGATTGTCAATATGATCTTATACATCAAAAATAATCTTTTTATGTACAATCTGAATTGTCAATATGAGTCCTCAACGATTTATAAACCGGTGAAGACTCATATTGCGGCCACAAATTCTACACATAGAGTTCGATGAAGACCAAGTGCTTGTGATAGTTTGAGAAGTAACATATTTAAGGTGGTAAAAGCCTTGTTAGGGAAGCGAGGTGGGACTAAAAACAGCTAGCCATAACCTCATTAGTATCGGTTCATGGTACGAACCGGCACTAAATGGTGATGGTGGGGCATAGCCTGACTGCAGGCTGACACAGCATCTTTAGTACCGGTTCATGGCATGAACCGGTACTAAAGGTTCGCCACGAACCGGTACTATTGATCGCCGCCACGAACCGGCACTAATGTACACATTAGTGTCGGCTCAAATTCAAACCGGCACTAATGTGCTTCACATTTGACCCTTTTTTTACTAGTGCTAGCATATGGAGACAATGCCCCGGTACAAAGAAACACCCTTGGGCAGAACGGATTGTTTCTAGTAAAGAAGCGTCATCAGGTAGATAAAACCAAAGATGCACGGATGCACAGACAAATGAATCATAGATGCATACCTTTCATATTATGACACCTCTCAAAGCATATTCCTGTGGACTTTCCCTTCCAGAAAAAGCACTACATGCCGGGCACGAGTCAGTTTTGCCGCATAAACATGTCAACCAACTGATTGTCCAGAGGTAGAAGACAAACCTGCCTAGGAAACTTGGACCACCAAAACGCCTCCCCATATAACCAACGACGAGCAGCAACCTCCAAAACAAAAGGTCGAGCGTGCAGATCAGCCCGCACTGAAAGAACCACTATTTTTCAACATCAAGAACAACTAGGGAAAAAGAAGATTGGGGAGAGAAAGGGGAAACAGACGGACTTTAAAGAGAATGAACAACTACAATCACAATGGATCAATGGATCCGACATGTACCTCAACCAGCCTAATCTGGCAGCAGCCATGTGCCGGGGATGAACCTTCACATCCTTAGCACATCCTCGGGGATCGCAGTAGAGCTCGAGAGCCAGCCGAGTGATCTGTCGAGTGGATCTTGAGGGTGGGTGTTACGGTCAAGCAGGAGGGCCTAGAGCTGAGACGCCATGGTAGGGGCTTCCTCCTCCGCCACCAGAGGGCGCCGCCGCCACCATCTCCCCCTCCTCCTCCAGCACCAGAGGGCGGCGCCTCCGCCATCTCCCCCCTCCTCCTCCGACGGAGGGCACCGCCGCCACCATTGTCGATGGAGTGGAGGGGATGAGGGGCTTGGGAAGGCGGCTATAGGGGAGGGGGAAAATATTTAGGGTTGGAGACGAGGGCATGGGGATGAAGGAGAAAGCGGACGGGCATGGGCCTCACGACGGCTTGTACGTCGAGCGCGTCCCTCGCGCGGAGTGGTGGTCTTTTCCCTCGCGTGGTGCAGTGCGCTCGCCTGACCCTCGCTGTTTTTTTCCCACGCGCGATCGCGGTGCGGTGGTTTTTTTTTCTTTGCGTGGTGCGGTGTGCTCGAGCCATCGGTTGTGACTACGAGTCGTTGAGGGTTTATATGTTCAATTCCTGCTGGAAGCCTAAAGTTCAGTACTGGTGAAAAGGTTTCTTCGTGCTGCTCCGAGTGTTCTTTTTGCAGTTTTTTAGGGTGGTGTATGAGGCTTCAACGCTTCTTCACAACATTGTAGAAGGGCCTGAATTTGCTAATGATAGAAATGAAATGATCCCATCAATGTTGGAGGATTCCTCCATATTAACGTTGTTCTTATTGAAGTGAGAATTTTGGATATTTTACATTCATGCCCATGAAGAATTGTAATTCTGAATTTATAAATGCATTCTGAGATTATCTATAAATCAATAAATGCAATAGGACTTCTGCTTCTTGAATCGTTGTCATGCAGTGACGGACTGTACCAGTTGGCAGCTTCTTGGTTGTCATGACTTCTTACTTATCACTTCTTGAAAATGTGTTCAAGTGATACATTTCTCACAGTGAATAAAAATCATATACAAAGGCTTGCATCCAACCAAAAAATTACAGAAGGACTTACAAGGAACTATTTGTCGAACAAAATGTCACATCATCAACACCAACGAATCAAACAGGCTCTCTTACTGGCGCGGCGACACGCCGCACTTTTTCTGCGCTTGTATAACCATACACTTGTAGTACATGTGTGTACAAGAGCAATGCTTTTTAGAACTCACAGCTGCTTCTGAGAGCCCAATAACTGATGGGCACCACTGGAGTTGCTTAATTAGTAGGCAACTAATTCTAGCGTAATTCATTAGCCACCGGCACAAAGCAGTGCCAGCCTAGCACATGTGCATGCGTCACTTCACTTCACTTTCCATGTGTGTTGACCTTGGCCTCCCTAAACAAGTCTCATGTGACTGTCATCGATGCTAATCTCAGCATCTTTCCTTTTCCATGCATGCAATCCAACAACTAATCTCCTTCACATCGACCCAACCATCTGCCACTATGCATTATGACTCGTTCCACATAGATCAAATTGCCTAATAATACGTGCTTTTTTGGGAGAAAAGTATACAGATCAAAGAGAAGGGTTGTCTTTTTCTTCAAGAGAGTGGTTGATGTACGGACGTGGAGTATTTGCACCCGAGCTCAAATGCTCCTAGTGAATAGTAAAATCAGGAAAATAGTACAAAATTAAAAAAAAATCAAGTTTTTTTGCGTTAACCTTTGACAAATGTTCTATGTGCTTGTAAAAATTTATAATGAAAGAATATTCCTGGAAGTCGTAAAAAAACAAAATTGATACTCCAAAAATGCTAATTTTTAAAGCATTTTGGAGTACTGATTTTTTTTGTCATGACTTCCACGGATGTCATTTCTTGATGAAAATTTTCAAACATAGAAAACTTTTGTCAAAGGTGACCACAAATAAACTTCAGAATTTTTTTGAATTTTTTCATCTTCTATCGATTTTGCTGTTCACCCAAGCTCATTTGAGCTCTCAAGCAGAATAACACTTTCGTTGATGTAACACTTTACATTGATGTACCTGTCTATTTAAGGCATTTCCTCCATTTTCCATGCAAAAAATGGCATTGCCTCCATTCCATTTCTTGTAAACCGTGAAAATTTGGGGACGACTCCTTTGATTTTAGTCCACAACCACCCAAACCCAGCCCAACCTTAATCTGAGCCATGAGATCCCCTTCTAAAGCACAACCCTCCATGCCATGGGAGACACTCGAGCTCCTCCGAGCGGTGCGTAGCTCCACGCACACGATCCCCACCTCATGTCGACGAATGATGAGCCGCTAGCAATTAGAAGCAGCGAGTCATCATCGTGGCCTCTTCTCCCTTCCTCCTTTCCCTCACAACTCTATTTCTTATTACCGGGGAACCAACCAGGCCAAAGCAGCTCGCCGCTAACCAAAATCGAGGACCCTCGCCTCCTCACTCCTGGATCAGTCTGTTCCTTCCCTATCTAGCCCTCACTATGAATGCCCCCGAGCAGATGCTCTCTGCCGCCATGCTCGATGGAGCCTCGAGCTCGTCTGCATCGCCTGCCTGCGTCCTAGCTCGCTTAATGCATGTGGGCCAGCCAACAACTTGCCCGCAGCAATCCGACTGCCTTTAGCCAAGCAACCTAGGTAGATCTGCTAGCCCATCTAGCAGTCACGACGCCTTGCTCTGCCCCTGTCACCAAACGCCCATTGGGCCACAAGGTGGGTGCCCCTCCTATATTTCACGTGTAGGCATTTTAGTGCCTCTCGCTTGCTGGCCTCTGTAACGGGCTTTGGCACAGTAGCGAGTCTGCTATGCACCACCTATGGGTGCGATTTAATATCTGATGCTCAGTTGTGTTAGTCTTGTTATCTATATTAGTTATTTCCGTATTTTATAAATTCTGAAAAATGCCATTTGTATGCATATACTATAACTTTTAAACCATTGGTCCGATTAAAATATGTTATATATGTAAGTTTCTTAGGATTTCGTCAAGTTTCTTAATAAGTTATTTTCACATATGTCAACAATTTTTAACTTGGTGTCTGAATTAAAATTGCTCAAATACCCTTGTAAAATTGCTAAACTCGTAACTAATTAACTTCAGTTCGGATCACAAAATTTTATATATTGTTTAGGAATGTACAAATGTGTAGATTGCAACTAAACTCATAGCTAATTAACTTTATTTTCACATATACCATTGAGTTTGATGTTAGCAACTCCTATAATACTGTTTAGGGAAGAACCTTAATTATCCTAATTAAATGCCATGAGGTATTTTTGAGAGATGCTATGTAAATGTTTCCCACCTCATTTAATATGACTAGATAGGGTAGTTTACTGCCGTTTCACCGCCTTGCCATGTTACAACATTTAATATTGTCGTGTAACTAAATGCCTTTCTGTTTACATTCAAGGCGTCTGTTGGGTTGTGATCCAACGAAGAAATATATGGTTACATCAAATCCCACAATTTATTAAAAGAATACATGTTTTATGAACATATTAAATCACATTGTTCACCTAGAATGTAACATGTGCAATACATAACTAGAATAAAGTGATTTTTTGAACTTTTGCATGTGCTATTGACAGTACAATGCACACGTTCCATGTGAAATGTAACGTGTGTGATGACTAGTATCATCACAAATGGTATATGGGAAGAAACAACAAGAGATAGTTATGCCATCACACACAATTTAATGAAACGAATTGTCAGTGACTGACTCCATATTCGCATATGATTCTTGGTTTAGAAATCACGTGGGATGGTTTTATGATTGCAAACATTTTCCCTGTGGTCAATGATGGACTCCCCTTTGCCATGTTGTTAAGACTACAATGTCAATGCCATCTGAAGAAGTTAAAACATGGTTTTTTTACCTATTGTTGAAAAAATGAAAGATAAAGAATAACCTAACAGATTTTATCTCTTTATCATGAGAGCACAATGATTGATGTTGTTGATGGGCACCTCACATATTGCCATGAGAGCATCAATTATCAATGTTAACTAAGATGGCGATCTTTCCTTGCTCAGGAAGCTTACCTTAATATGACTATAGATATGATGGCCTTGGGTTGCGAAGTGCCACCAAACAAAAAAATATGATACATATGACCAAGTTTTTTGAGGTGTATATATACCAAGGGCATCAGAAATCAACCCTGACAGAGTGTGCATAAGAACCTAGGCAGGGTGTCCATACACCAATGTCCTTCCTGACCTTGTTCCTTGGACTTTTGATTCCCTTCCTTTATTAAATTGACCCGCCTAATTTTCCAGATTTCCCATGGAACTCCAAAAACCTATTTTCACTTAAAGCATATGTATTGAAAACATGAACTAGATCTACAAACTTGATTAATATGTTGGTCCAAATAAATATGAATATTTTTGTAATTAATAGAATTGTGGAATGAATAGAACAAAAATCATAGATAAATTAATAACATATCATTGGTTCCCTTTTTGTAGCCAATGTGCTTTACCGTCAATCTTAGTTTGGATGCTATATAAATAGTAATGCACTTATCACCTGTCAATGTGCAGAATAATTCAGTTCAACAAGCTAAACTTAGATAGGTGATAGATATACTATTTATTTTAAGTTGTAAGGTGTGTGCCAAGTTGTCGGGGGATTTGGCTGTCCCTCGAGCACCTATGGGACCACGGCGGACCGGAGCCCCTTTTTGGTTCGGCGGGGGCGATGGTTGCACAAAGAGCAGATCGAGGCGAGACACGCGAGCGATTTCACCCAGGTTCGGGCCGCACGGATGCGTAAAACCCTACTCCTGCTTTGTGGATTGTATTGTGTTCTTGCTCGGGAGCACAGAGTGCTACAGTACACTCCAGCAGCTAGCGAGGCCGAGCATGAATGAGTGTCTAGTGGGGGGAGAACCCTTTCTACGTTGCACTTGGGCCTCCTTTTATATGCTCAAGGGGTCACCGACAGGTGGCAACGTCGACAGAAGGGCAAAAACGGGAGAGTGGTGGTTGGTACAACTACCTGTACAGTGGTATCGTACCTAACCCTGACGGCAGGGGACAAGGGCATTAATTGCCCGTCTGTGTTGCCTAAACAGTACAGAAAGGGACCGTTTGGGACGCCAGCGTTTGCCACGATGGCTGCCTCGTCAGTGCATGCTTGCCACCACGTACCCCTAGCTGCACAGCCTCCCCGCCACGTATGCTTGGGAGAGGGTCCCAGAGCGGCACGTGGTGGGTGAGCTGGAGCGCGGGCACGAAGTGGGGGCTTGTCGCGGCGAGCGCCTTGCCGCGGTTGTTGTCTTGCCGCGTCCGGGAGCTTGTCGCTCACCGGGCCTTGCCGGGACGCGTGGCGTGTCGCGGAAAATCTCCTTGATATGCCTTGGTTGGCCTTCCCGGCAAGCTCCTCTTGCCAGGGTCTTGCATGCCTCGATAGGCCTTCCCGGCAAGCTCCGCTTGCCAGGGTCTGGTTTTCTTCCCGGCAAGCTCCTCTTGCCGGGGCCTTGGTCTAGACTTGAATGGCTCTAAAATAGCCATGGAGAGTCTCGGCGGTTACCCGGCAAGCCTTGCCGCGGGTCGCTGCGACTACCCATGCACAAGTTCGGGGTACTAAGGTACCCCTACTTTAGTACACCGACAGGAGCCCCCGGGCCTGGGCCACACACGGTGCCGAGCGCTGTTGGGCCAGGCCCAAAACAGTGCACGGGCACGCGTGGCCGAGGGCACGCCGTAAATCCCTCCGCTCCCACCGCGCACGCCCCGAACAGCAAGCGCCGAACGAGGCATCGTGGGTGAGATCGTGGGCGGTATGCGCGGGACTAAGCCCCGCGTGCGTGCGCTGCGTCATGATGAAGGAGACGGTTCACGCCCTCCCCCATAAACGGAGGTAGGCGTGGGGGCGCGGTGCATTTACTGGCGGAGCAGATGCGCGGTTTTCGAGGCGCCCACTCCCCATGATCACGGGGTGGGGTGAGATCGCCTCATCCGTCGCTTCGGCTCTGTACGCCCGCCACGCGGCCCCCATGCACTAGGGGTCGCGGATGGTGAAGGTGGGACACTGGGCCGTCACGGGTCGCGGCAGTGGGGTCGGCCCCATCTCCCTGCTCTCCCCGTGTCTTGATTCGCTGAGTGGGGCGGCCGGGCCCCCATCCCGCTCCTTTAAAAGGAGCAAGAGGGGTGCACGGAAGCCCGCATTCCCCCATCTCCTCCTTGTTGGGGAACATAGTAATTTCAAAAAATTTCCTACGCACACGCAAGATCATGGTGATGCATAGCAACGAGGGGAGAGTATGATCTACGTACCCTTGTAGATCGCAACGGAAGCGTTTGACACAACGTAGAGGAAGTAGTCGTACGTCTTCTTCCCGATCCGACCGATCCAAGCACAGTTACTCCGGCACCTCCGAGTTCTTAGCACACGTTCAGCTCGATGACGATCCTCGGGCTCCGATCCAACAAAGCGTCGAGGAAGAGTTCTGTCAGCACGACGGCGTGGTGACGATTTTGATGTACTACCGACGCAGGGCTTCGCCTAAGCACTGCAATAATATGATCGAGGTGGAATTTGGTGGCAGGGGGCACCGCACACGGCTAAGGAAAGATCTCAATGATCAATTGTGTGTCTAGAGGTGCCCCCTGCCCCCGTATATAAAGGATGAGAGGGGGAGGGCTGGCCGGCCAAGAGGAGGGAGGCGCAGGAGGAGTCCTACTCCTACCGGGAGTAGGACTCCCCCCTCCAATCCTAGTCCAACTAGGTTTCTCAAGTGGGAAAGAGAGAGAAGGGGCCGGCCACCTTCTCCTAGTCCTAATAGGACTAGAGAGAGGGGGAGGCGCGCAGCCCTATGTGGGCAGCCCTTTCACCTTTCCACTAAGGCCCATGTTGGCCCATTTGGCTCCCGGGGGGTTCCGGTAACCCTCCCGGTAATCCGGTAAAATCCCGATTTCACCCGGAACACTTCCGATGTCCTAACATAGGCTTCCAATATATCAATCTTTACGTCTTGACCATTTCGAGACTCCTCATCATGTCCGTGATCACATCCGGGACTCCGAACAACCTTCGGTACATCAAAACTCATAAACTCATAATATAACTGTCATCGAAACCTTAAGCGTGCGGACCCTACGGTTCGAGAACAATGTAGACATGACCGAGACACGTCTCCGGTCAATAACCAATAGCGGGACCTGGATGCCCATATTGGCTCCTACACATTCTACGAAGATCTTTATCGGTCAGACCGCATAACAACATACGTTGTTCCCTTTGTCATTGGTATGTTACTTGCCCGAGATTCGATCGTCGGTATCCAATACCTAGTTCAATCTCGTTACCGGCAAGTCTCTTTACTCGTTCCGTAATACATCATCCCGCAACTAACTTATTAGTTGCAATGCTTGCAAGGCTTAAGTGATGTGCATTACCGAGAGGGCCCAGAGATACCTCTCCGACAATCGGAGTGACAAATCCTAATCTCGAAATACGCCAACCCAACATCTACCTTTGGAGACACCTGTAATGCTCCTTTATAATCACCCAGTTACGTTGTGACGTTTGGTAGCACCCAAAGTGTTCCTCCGGAAAGCGGGATTTGCATAATCTCATAGTCATAGGAACATGTATAAGTCATGAAGAAAGCAATAGCAACATACTAAACGATCGGGTGCTAAGCTAATAGAATGGGTCATGTCAATCAGATCATTCAACTAATGATGTGACCTCGTTAATCAAATAACAACTCTTTGTTCATGGTTAGGAAACATAACCATCTTTGATTAACGAGCTAGTCTAGTAGAGGCATACTAGTGACACTCTGTTTGTCTATGTATTCACACATGTATTATGTTTCCGGTTAATACAATTCTAGCATGAATAATAAACTTTTATCATGATATAAGGAAATAAATAATAACTTTATTATTGCCTCTAGGGCATATTTCCTTCAGTCTCCCACTTGCACTAGAGTCAATAATCTAGTTCACATCGCCATGTGATTTAGCAGCAATAGTTCACATCACCATGTGATTAACACCCATAGTTCACATCGTCATGTGACCAACACTCAAAGGGTTTACTAGAGTCAGTAATCTAGTTCACATATCTATGTGATTAACACCCAAAGAGTACTAAGGTGTGATCATGTTTTGCTTGTGAGATAATTTTAGTCAACAGGTCTGTCACATTCAGATCCGTAAGTATTTTGCAAAATTCTATGTCTATAATGCTCTGCACGGAGCTACTCTAGCTAATTGCTCCCACTTTCAATATGTATACAGATTGAGACTTAGAATCATCTGGATCAGTGTCAAAGACCTGCATCTACGTAACCCTTTACGACGAACCTTTTTGTCACGTCCATAATCGAGAAACATATCCTTATTTCACTAAGGATAATTCTGACCGCTGTCCAGTGATCTACTCCTAGATCACTAGTGTACTCCCTTGCCAAATTAGTGCAGGGTATACAATAGATCTGGTATACAGCATGACATACTTTATAGAACCTATGGCCAAGGCATAGGGAATGACTTTCATTCTCTTTCTATCTTCTGCCGTGGTCGGGCTTTGAGTCATACTCAACTTCACAATTTGTAATACAGGCAAGAACTCTTTCTTTGACTGCTCCATTTTGAACTACTTCAAAATCTTGTCAAGGTATGTACTCATTGAAAAACTTATCAAGCGTCTTGATCTATCTCTATAGATCTTGAAGCTCAATATGTAAGCAGCTTCACCGAAGTCTTTCTTTGAAAAACTCCTTTCAAACACTCCTTTATGCTTTACAGAATAATTCTACATTATTTCCGATCAACAATATGTCAATCACATATACTTTATCAGAAATGCTGTAGTGCTCCCACTCACTTTCTTGTAAATACAGGCTTCACCGCAAGTCTGTATAAAACTATATGCTTTGATCAACTCATCAAAGTGTATATTCCAACTCCGAGATGCTTGCACCAGTCCATAGATGGATCGCTGGAGCTTGCACATTTTGTTAGCTACATTTGGATCGACAAAACCTTCCGGTTGCATCATATACAACTCTTCTTCCAGAAATCCATTCAGGAATGCAGTTTTTACATCCATCTGCCAAATTTCATAATCATAAAATGCGGCAATTGCTAACATGATTCGGACAGACTTAAGCATCGCTACGGGTGAGAAAGTCTCATCATAGTCAATCCCTTGAACTTGTCGAAAACCTTTTGCGACAAGTCGAGCTTTGTAGACAGTAACATTACCATCAGCGTCAGTCTTCTTCTTAAAGATCCATTTATTCTCAATTGCTTGCCGATCATCGGGCAAGTCAACAAAAGTCCATACTTTGTTCTCATACATGGATCCCATCTCAGATTTCATGACTTCAAGCCACTTTGCGGAATCTGGGCTCACCATCGCTTCTTCATAGTTCGTAGGTTCATCATGATCTAGTATCATGACCTCCAGAATAGGTTTACCATACCACTCTGGTGCGGATCTCACTCTGGTTGATCTACGAGGTTCAGTAGTATCTTGATCTAAAGTTTCATGATCATCATCATTAACTTCCTCGCTTATTGGTATAGGTTTCGCAGAAACAGTTTTCTGTGATGTACTACTTTCCAATAAAGGAGTAGGTACGGTTACCTCGTCAAGTTCTACTTTCCTCCCACTCACTTCTTTCGAGAGAAACTCCTTCTCTAGAAAGGATCCATTCTTAGCAACGAATGTCTTGCTTCGGATCTGTGATAGAAGGTGTACCCAACAGTTTCCTTTGGGTATCCTATGAAGAGACATTTCTCCGATTTGGGTTCGAGCTTATCAGGTTGAAGCTTTTTCACATAAGCATCACAGCCCCAAACTTTAAGAAACGACAACTTTGGTTTCTTGCCAAACCATAGTTCATAAGGCGTCGTCTCAACGGATTTTGATGGTGCCCTGTTTAACGTGAATGCGGCCGTCTCTAGAGCGTATCCCCAAAACGATAGCGGTAAGTCAGTAAGAGACATCATAGATCGCACCATATCTAGTAAAGTACGATTACGACGTTCGGACACACCATTACGTTGTGGTGTTCCGGGTGGCGTGAGTTGCGAAACTATTCCACAATTTTTCAAATGTACACCAAACTCGTAACTCAAATATTCTCCTCCACGATCAGATCGTAGAAACTTTATTTTCTTGTTACGATGATTTTCAACTTCACTCTGAAATTATTTGAACTTTTCAAATGTTTCAGACTTGTGTTTCATTAAGTAGATATACCCATATCTGCTTAAATCATCTGTGAAGGTGAGAAAATAACGATATCCGCCACGAGCCTCAATATTCATCGGACCACATACATCGGTATGTATGATTCCTAACAAATCTGTTG
Source organism: Triticum aestivum (assembly GCF_018294505.1). Classification (NCBI taxonomy): domain Eukaryota; kingdom Viridiplantae; phylum Streptophyta; class Magnoliopsida; order Poales; family Poaceae; genus Triticum; species Triticum aestivum. The sequence continues at coordinate 6,606,515 of NC_057800.1, forward strand.
CTCTCTCCATAGTACCGGAGAACGGTGTTTTAGTCATCTTGCCCAAGAGGAACGGTTCGCAAGCATCAAGTGATTCATAATCAAGTGATTCCGAAAGCCCATCAGCATGGAATTTCTTCATGCGCTTTATACCAATATGACCTAAACAGCAGTGCCACAAATAAGTTGCACTATCATTATTAACTTTGCATCTTTTGGTTTCAATATTATGAATATGTGTATTATTAAGATCGAGATCCAATGAACTATTTTCATTGGGTGTGTAACCATATAAGGTTTTATTCATGTAAACAGAACAACAATTTATTCTTTTACTTAAATGAATAACCGTATTACAATAAACATGATCAAATCATATTCATGCTCAACACAAACACCAAATAACACTTATTTAGGTTCAACACTAATCCCGGAAGTATAGGGGAGTGTGCGGTGATGATCATATCAATCTTGGAACTACTTCCAACACACATCGTCACTTCACCCTTAACTAGTCTCTGTTTATTCTGCAACTCCCGTTTCGAGTTACTACTCTTAGCAACTGAACTAGCATTAAATACTAAGGGGTTGCTATAAACACTACTAAAGTACATATCAATAACATGTATATCAAATATACTTATGTTCACTTTGCCATCCTTCTTATCCGCCAATCACTTGGGGTAGTTCCGCTTCCAGTGACCAGTCCCTTTGCAGTAGAAGCACTTAGTCTCAGGCTTAGGATCAGACTTGGGCTTCTTCACTTGAGCAGCAACTTGCTTGCCATTCTTCTTGAAGTTCCCCTTCTTCCCTTTTCCCTTTTCTTGAAACTAGTGGTCTTGTCAACCATCAACACTTGATGTTTTTCTTGATTTCTACCTTCGTTGATTTCAGCATTACGAAGAGCTTGGGAGTTGTTTCCGTTATCCCTTGCATATTATAGTTCATCACGAAGTTCTTCTAACTTGGTGATGGTGACTAGAGAATTCTGTCAATCACTATCTTATCTGGAAGATTAACTCCCACTTGATTCAAGCGATTGTAGTACCCAGACAATCTGAGCACATGCTCACTAGTTGAGCGATTCTCCTCCATCTTTTAGCTATAGAACTTTGTTGGAGACTTCATATCTCTCAACTCGGGTATTTGTTTGAAATATTAACTTCAACTCCTGGAACATCTCATATGGTCCATGACGTTCAAAACGTCTTTGAAGTCCCGATTCTAAGCCATTAAGCATGGTGCACTAAACTATCAAGTAGTCATCATATTGAGCTAGCCAAACATTCATAACGTCTGCATCTGCTCCTGCAATAGGTCTGTCACCTAGCGGTGCATCAAGGACATAATTTTTCTGTGCAGCAATGAGGATAAACCTCAGATCACAGATCCAATCCGCATCATTGCTACTAACATCTTTCAACACAATTTTCTCTAGGAACATATCAAAATAAACACAGGGAAGCAACAACACGAGCTATTGATCTACAACATGATTTGCAAAATACTACCAGGACTAAGTTCATGATAAATTTAAGTTCAATTTAATCATATTACTTAAGAACTCCCACTTAGATAGATATCCCTCTAATCCTCTAAGTGATCACGTGATCCAAATCAACTAAACCATAACCGATCATCACGTGAGATGGATTAGTTTTCAATGGTGAACATCGTTATGTTGATCATATCTACTATATGATTCACGCTCGACCTTTCGGTCTCCGTGTTCCGAGGCCGTATCTGTATATGCTTGGCTCGTCAAGTATAACCCGAGTATTCCGCATGTGCAACTGTTTTGCACCCGTTGTATTTGAACGTAGAACCTATCACACCCGATCATCACATGGTGTCTCAGCACGAAGAACTTTCGCAACGGTGCATACTCAGGGAGAACACTTCTTGATAATTTAGTGAGAGATCATCTTATAATGCTACCGTCAATCAAAGCAAGATAAGATGCATAAAAAAGATAAACATCACATGCAATCAATATAAGTGATATGATATGGCCATCATCATCTTGTGCTTGTGATCTCCATCTCCGAAGCACCGTCATGATCACCATCGTCACCAGCGCGACACCTTGATCTCCATCGTAGCATCGTTGTTGTCTCGCCAATCTTATGCTTCCACGACTATCACTACCGCTTAGTAATAAAGTAAAGCATTACATCGCGATTGCATTGCATACAATAAAGCGACAACCATATGGCTCCTGCCAGTTGCCGATAACTCGGTTACAAAACATGATCATCTCATACAATAAAATTTAGCATCATGCCTTGACCATATCACATCACAACATGCCCTGCAAAAACAAGTTAGACGTCCTCTACTTTGTTGTTGCAAGTTTTACGTGGCTGCTACGGGCTTAAGCAAGAACTCATCTTACCTACGCATCACAACCACAATGATAGTTTGTCAAATAGACTCCATTTTAACCTTCTCAAGGACCGGGCATAGCCACACTCGGTTCAACTAAAGTTGGAGAGACAGTCGCCCGCAAGCCATCTATGTGCAAAGCATGTCGAGGGAACCGATCTCGCGTAAGCGTACGCGTAAGGTTGGTCCGGGTCGTCTCGTCCAACAATACCGCCGAACCAAAGTATGACATGCTGGTAGGCAGTATGACTTGTATCGCCCACAACTCACTTGTGTTCTACTCGTGCAAATAACATCAAACCATAAAACCTGGCTCTGATACCACTGTTGGGGAACATAGTAATTTCAAAAAATTTCCTACGCACACGCAAGATCATGGTGATGCATAGCAACGAGGGGAGAGTATGATCTACGTACCCTTGTAGATCGCAACGGAAGCGTTTGACACAACGTAGAGGAAGTAGTCGTACGTCTTCTTCCCGATCGGCCGATCCACGCACCGTTACTCCGGCACCTCCGAGTTCTTAGCACACGTTCAGCTCGATGACGATCCTCGGGCTCCGATCCAGCAAAGCGTCGAGGAAGAGTTCTGTCAGCACGACGGCGTGGTGACGATTTTGATGTACTACCGACGCAGGGCTTCGCCTAAGCACTGCAATAATATGATCGAGGTGGAATTTGGTGGCAGGGGGCACCGCACACGGCTAAGGAAAGATCTCAATGATCAATTGTGTGTCTAGAGGTGCCCCCTGCCCCCGTATATAAAGGATGAGAGGGGGAGGGCTGGCCGGCCAAGAGGAGGGAGGCGCAGGAGGAGTCCTACTCCTACCGGGAGTAGGACTCCCCCCTCCAATCCTAGTCCAACTAGGTTTCTCAAGTGGGAAAGAGAGAGAAGGGGCCGGCCACCTTCTCCTAGTCCTAATAGGACTAGAGAGAGGGGGAGGCGCGCAGCCCTATGTGGGCAGCCCTTTCACCTTTCCACTAAGGCCCATGTTGGCCCATTTGGCTCCCGGGGGGTTCCGGTAACCCTCCCGGTAATCCGGTAAAATCCCGATTTCACCCGGAACACTTCCGATGTCCTAACATAGGCTTCCAATATATCAATCTTTACGTCTTGACCATTTCGAGACTCCTCATCATGTCCGTGATCACATCCGGGACTCCGAACAACCTTCGGTACATCAAAACTCATAAACTCATAATATAACTGTCATCGAAACCTTAAGCGTGCGGACCCTACGGTTCGAGAACAATGTAGACATGACCGAGACACGTCTCCGGTCAATAACCAATAGCGGGACCTGGATGCCCATATTGGCTCCTACACATTCTACGAAGATCTTTATCGGTCAGACCGCATAACAACATACGTTGTTCCCTTTGTCATCGGTATGTTACTTGCCCGAGATTCGATCGTCGGTATCCAATACCTAGTTCAATCTCGTTACCGGCAAGTCTCTTTACTCGTTCTGTAATACATCATCCCGCAACTAACTTATTAGTTGCAATGCTTGCAAGGCTTAAGTGATGTGCATTACCGAGAGGGCCCAGAGATACCTCTCCGACAATCGGAGTGACAAATCCTAATCTCGAAATACGCCAACCCAACATCTACCTTTGGAGACACCTGTAATGCTCCTTTATAATCACCCAGTTACGTTGTGACGTTTGGTAGCACCCAAAGTGTTCCTCCGGCAAACGGGAGTTGCATAATCTCATAGTCATAGGAACATGTATAAGTCATGAAGAAAGCAATAGCAACATACTAAACGATCGGGTGCTAAGCTAATAGAATGGGTCATGTCAATCAGATCATTCAACTAATGATGTGACCTCGTTAATCAAATAACAACTCTTTGTTCATGGTTAGGAAACATAACCATCTTTGATTAACGAGCTAGTCTAGTAGAGGCATACTAGTGACACTCTGTTTGTCTATGTATTCACACATGTATTATGTTTCCGGTTAATACAATTCTAGCATGAATAATAAACTTTTATCATGATATAAGGAAATAAATAATAACTTTATTATTGCCTCTAGGGCATATTTCCTTCACTCCTTCCTTCAGCTTCTGTTCCCCCTCCTCCCATTCGCCATGGAGAAAGGGAACCCTGGGCCTTCATCGGTGGCGGCGAGGGTCGCCGGGAGACAGCGCATCCCTCCCTCTTCCGCGCTCGTGGAGGCAGAGCCGGACGGAGTGGGAAGAGGAAGGGGGTGAGGTCGTGGACGAGGACGTGGGCGAGGTCGAGGCGCTCGGGGAAGAGGTGGACGGGGCGACGCGCCGGCTTCGCCTCCGCCGGCGGTCCCTCCTCGCGCGGCGGTCCATATCGGGGAGGACCCTTGCGAGTTCCTCGTCAGGCTGCGCCGGGCGCCTCGTCGTCGCCTCCGACTCCCAGCTCCGTTCGCGGGTGTGATGGAGTTGGACCCGCCCGAGACGCTGAGATTACACATGAGGGGCTGTGGAATCAACGGCACGCGAGTCCGCGTTGAATTCCCAGCCCCTAATGTGATGTATCTTGCCCGAGGGTGGAAGACGTTCGCCCGTATCCACAGCCTGATGGAAGGGTTCACCCTCCATTTCAAGTTGATGGAGGGCGACCTTCTCTCCGTCAAGGTCTTCGGGCGCTTCAGCGCTCGGGCAAAATGCTGCGAGGACAGCTCCTCCGACAGCGCAGGCTCCTCCTCGAGCGAGAGTGACGAGGAGGAGAGCGCCAGTGACGACGAAGGAGGCGGGCGGCGGGACGACGGGTCCGACTAGGTGTCGGGCGTCGCTTCGCGCGGCACCGGCGACCCCATCATCCGCGTCGCCGGCCCCTTGGACTCCCCGAGGTCGTCTCCTTGGGCGGCTGGCGTAGGGAGGCTGCGGAAGAGGAAGAGGGCTGGCGGCAAGGTCGTCAAGTCGGAGTACGAGGGCGTGGTGCCCTCGACAGCGTGCTGACGTCCTGCCGCCTCGTCTTCGAGCCCTGCTTCCAGCGCCGCCATCACCGTCAAGCCCTCGGTCGGGCCCCGGGCTGTTCTCTTGGTGCCTTCTGGCTCCCGTAGTTCGCCTTGGCGCCCCTTTTGTCCATTTCTCCTCCTCGACCTACCTCCTGAAGAGGGGGACAGGAAAAAGGATTACGGGCACCTTATCTTTTCAATTTGTAAGCCTTCGGGCCTTAGCTGCATTTAAAGCTTGTAATCCTCTCTTTCATGTTTTTCGTTCTCTTTGGACTGTACCTGAGTGGAATGTTTTTAATGGAAAGGGGATGTTTGCTGGGTCATTTGTCTCGCGGGTAGAACCCACGCCAAGGAGCAAATCCTTGGTATCTTCCAGATAGACACTCTCTTCCCGGCAACATGCCCTGCCGCCTTCCCGCGCGGCTCGACCCTTCTCACGCTCTTGACGGAGGCAGGGACGAGGCGGGTGCGGCCCCTCGTTTCATCCCTTTCCTGCCGCGACTACGACCAAAACTTGGCCCTGGGGCCCCAGGGACCAGAGCTAAGGGAGCACGGTGGCTTTCGGGAAGAAACGAGGCTTTGCATTCCTAGTCCAAAAGAGAATGCATGAAGAGGGATGGAAAACTTATCTGAGATAGCAGCCCCCGGCAACTCTGACTTGCCGCGGGCGAAACTTGGTACTTGCAGCCCCCGGCAACACTGGCTTGCCGGAGTACTGATGCCGGTGCGCCCTTCCTCTCCTTCTCGTCCTCAAGCGGTCTGGCCAGGATATGCGAGCCCTGCGAACCAAAGGAAACGAAAGAGAGACAAAGGGACGCACACTCGACCTCTAAGTTAGGGGTTAGCTGCTGTTAGACACTATCAACCCTAACCAAGTACGAGACTTAACCTAGCATGCATGCTTATAACCCCGGGGTGTGGCAGCGCTTCATATCTGGTGCTCAGGGTCTGCGCCTGGCTCTGTACAAAGGATTACATGCAACAGCGGCAAGACTTGTACAGAAAGGTGGTTGCCGGACGGGTTCCGACAACCGCGCCTTACTGGTAAAACTTGCGAAGATGCTCGATGTTCCAGGAGTTGCTCACTGGAATGCCATCTTCGGTCTCCAGGCGGACAGCGCCAGGCCTGGTGACTCGTTTCACCCGGTAAGGGCCTTCCCACTTCGGCGTCAACTTGTTGGAATTCTTGGCCGACTGAACACGCCGAAGAACAAGGTCGCCTTCCTCGAAGCTTCTGGCGTTAACTTTGCGGCTATGGTAGCGGCGCAAAGCTTGCTAGTAGCGAGCGGCTCGCACAACAGCCTGAAGACGATCTTCCTCAAGGAGCAGCGCGTCATCTTGCCGCAGCCGCTCTTGCTCAAGCTCATCGTAAGCGAGCACTCGAGGTGACCCGTATACGAGTTCCGTGGGGATAACTGCTTCTGCTCCATAGACTAGAGCAAAAGGTGTCTGGCCAGTGGCTCGATTTGGCGTCGTTCTGATCGACCAAAGAGCCACCGGTAGCTCCTCGATCCAGTTTCTTCCGCACTTATTCAGCTTGTTGAAAGTTCTGGTCTTGAGCCCGCACAGCACTTCAGCGTTTGCCCTTTCCGCTTGACCGTTGCTCCTTGGGTGAGCAACAGAAGCGAAGCAGACCTTGGCGCCGAGATCTTGGACGTACTGCATGAAGGTGTGGCTCGTAAACTGTGTGCCGTTGTCGGTGATGATTCGGTTAGGGACACCAAAGCGGCAAACAATTGACCTGAAGAACTTGACTGCTGACTGTGCGGTCACCTTCCTCACTGGTTCCACTTCCGGCCACTTTTTGAACTTGTCGATTGCAACGTACAAGTACTCAAAGCCCCCGATCGCTCGGGGGAAGGGGCCGAGGATGTCGAGCCCCCAGACCGAAAATGGCCATTATAAAGGGATCGTCTGGAGAGCTTGAGCTGGCTGGTGTATCTGCTTGGAATGGAACTAGCACGCTTCACACTTGGTTACTTGTGCAGTTGCATCCTGGAGGGCTGTCGGCCAGAAGAAGCCTTGCCGGAACGCTTTGCCGACGAGTGCTCTTGCGCCAATGTGGTGGCCACATATGCCTCCGTGTATCTCTGCCAACAGCTTCTGTCCGTCTTCCCGGGGAATACACTTCAATTTCACACCGTTGAGTCTTCTTCTGTACAGTTTGTTGTCGACAAACTGGTACATACTTGACTGCCGGGCTACTCTTTCCGCTTCTTCTTGCTCTTCGGGAAGCTCTCCTGTCTGAAGGAAACGGACGATCGGCTGTGCCCATGTTGGAGCCTGTGGCTCGACAACAAGGACTAAAGGCATATCTGCTGCTGCGGGAACATCCGCTTCTACGGCGAGCGCCTACGGCTCAGCCAGAGCTTGATGTTCCCCGACAAGCTTGCCGGAGCAAAACTTGTCGGGAGCTTCTGCTCGAACGGAACAAGGCCTGGGATTTGCCGGAGCAGGACGTTCCCCGGGAAGTTTGCCGGAGCAAAACTTGTCGGGAGCCTCTGCTCGAACGGAACGATACCCAGGGCCTGCCGGAGCAGACTGCTCCTCAGCGCTCTTGGCGTTGATCTTGGGGACCTTCTTGGCGGCGGCTTCAGGAAGCTCTGCCGGAAGATAGTCGCCAGAAACCAACTTCCTTTTCTTGCTCTGCCCAGTTGACGGTGTCACGGACGGCTGAGTCAGCTTGAGCACAAAGGTCCCTGGTTCCACAGGTAACTTAAGTGCGGCGCACTTTGACAGGCCATCGGCAACGTCGTTCTTGGCTCTCGGAACATGTTCCATTTGCAGGCCGTCAAAGTGCTCTTCCAGCTTCCTCACTTCGTCGACGTAAGCTTCCATCAACGGGCTCTGATAATCCTTGTTCACTTGGCGGACGACAAGCTGTGAGTCACCCCTGACAATGAGCTTCTTAATCCCAAGGTCTGCTGCGATCCTGAGACCGGCAAGCAAGCCCTCATACTCTGCAGTATTGTTCATTGCTTGCTCCCTGGGAAAGTGCATCTGGACTGCGTACTTGAGGTGCTCTCCGGTGGGTGCGACAAGCAGCGCACCAGCGCCGGCGCCTTGCAGCAAAAAGGCACCATCAAAGTACAACAGCCACTCCTTGTCTGCTTCCTTGGCGGGGATGCTCATCTCTGGGGTTTCCTCATCCGGTGTTGGCGTCCACTCTGCTATGAACTCTGCCAATGCTCTGCTCTGGATAGTTGAAGTGCTTTCAAACTAGAGACCAAAGCTTGACAGTTCCAGTGCCCACTCGACAATCCTGCCGGTTGCTTTGGGATTCTGCAGTATCCTCTTCAGCGGAAAGCGAGTGACAACTGTGATCTCGTGTGCTTGGAAGTAATGGCGCAGCTTTCTCGAGGCCATGAGGAGGCCGAAAAGCAATTTCTGCACACCAGAGTACCTTGATCTAGCCCCCTGCAGAAGGGAGCTGACAAAGTAAACTGGGTGCTGCACCATTTTCTTCCGTACACCTTCGTGCATCTGCGCAGGTCCATCCTTGTCGGGGCCAGAGCTTGTCAGGGGACCCCCCTGCTTGTCGCCAGACGGGCTTGCCGGGGTTGCTGGCTCATCATCTGCCCCCCTCTCCGCAACTAACGCAGCACTAACCACTTGATTGGTTGCTGCTGAATACAGCAGCAACTTCTCTTGTGGCTTAGGTGCGACAAGTGTTGGAGCGGAGGACAGGTATTTCTTCAGGTCCTGGAGCGCAGCCTCCGCTTCCGGAGTCCACTGCATCGGACCTGCCTTTTTCAATATCTTGAAAAATGGCAGGGCGCGCTCGGCAGACCAAGAAATGAACCTGCTGAGAGCAGCCACGCAACCGGCAAGTCTTCGAACATCCTTGACGCGTCTTGGTGCTTCAATCTGCTCGATGGCCCTGATCTTGTCGGGATTGGCTTCAATTCCCCGCTGAGACACAAAGAACCCGAGAAGCTTGCCGGAAGGAACTCCAAACACACACTTCTCAGGGTTCAGCTTGAGGTTGATCTTGCTTAGATTCACAAAGGTCTCATCTAAATCTTGAATCAGAGTTGCCCTGTCCTTGCTCTTGACCACTATATCGTCCATATAGGCTTCCACATTTCTGTGTATTTGAGGCTCAAAAGCAATATGGACAACTCTTGCAAATGTTGAACTAGCATTCTTTAGACCGAAAGGCATCCGCACGAAACAGTACGTGCCACATGGTGTAATGAATGCGGTCTTCTCTTCATCTTCTTCTGCCATGAAGATCTGATGATATCCGGAGTACGCATCAAGAAATGAAAGCAAATCACATCCGGCTGTGGAGTCAACAATCTGGTCGATGCGTGGCAAGGGAAATGGGTCCTTGGGGCAAGCTTTATTGACATCGGTAAAGTCAATACAAAGCCTCCATTTCCCGTTTGCCTTGCGCACAACTACCGGATTGGCCAACCACGTAGGATGGAGCACTCGTCTGACGAGGCCTGCCGCTTCCAACTTCTTGATCTCTTCTGCTATGAATTCTTGGCGCTCCACCGCCTGCTTCTTGACTTTCTGCTTGACGGGCCGCGCATGAGGACAAACGGCAAGGTGGTGCTCAATTACTTTCCTGGGAACACCAGGGATGTCAGACGGCTGCCATGCAAACACGTCGACATTCGCCCGCAGGAAAGCAACGAGTGCGCTTTCCTATTTAGGGTCAAGCGTGGCACTGATGGTGAAGGTACCACCAGTGTCGTCCTCCTTGGCGTACACCTTCTTGGTCTCTTGCGGAGCCGCCATCGTCTTCTTGTACTTGCCGGGCTTGGTCTTGCACTTGCCGGTGGAGCTCGATGGCGTGTCCTCAACGGCAGCGCAGCACTCCGAAGAGGTGCGCTTGCCGGAGTGGGCGCCAGAGCACTCGGAGGACTTGGTCTTGCGCTTGCCGGCGGAGCTCGATGGCGCGTCCTCGACGGCAGCGCAGCACTCCGAAGAGGTGCGCTTGCCGGAGTGGGCGCCAGAGTACTTGCCGGACTTGGCCTTCTCCTTTCCCCCGGGAGCTTCAGCGGCAAGCGATTCTGCTGCGGCTGCTGCCTCCCGGTAGATTTTGTCGGCACAGATAAGAGCATCTTGCTTGTCGCCAGGGACAGAGATGACACTTATCGGGCCGGGCATCTTGAGCACGTTGTAGGCGTAATGAGAGGCCGCCATGAACTTGGCGAGTGCCGGACGGCCAAGTATCCCATTGTAAGGCAATGGTCGATCGGCAACGTCGAAAGTCACCCTCTCAGTCCTGAAGTTTAGCTCGTTGCCGAATGTCACCGGCAGCGTGATCTTCCCCTTCGGCTTGGTTCTTCCCGGACTGATTCCTTGGAACGTACCGGTCTCTTCAAGCACGCTGTCGGGAATCTGGAGCTTCTGGAATACAGCGGAGGAGATCAGGTTCAAGCCGGCCCCGCCGTCAACCAACATCTTGGTGACCTTGAGGTTGCGGATAGTTGGCGAAACCAACATCGGCAAGCACCCGACCGCAGTTGTGCGATCAGGGTGGTCCTCAACATCAAAGATGATAGGCGTGCTGGACCATTTCAGGAGCTTGCGCGACTCAACAGGTGGTTCTGCTGCATTGACTTCTCGCGCCCATTGCTTGAGTTGGTGGTGTGAAGTATGCAGAGAAGCACCACTGTCAACGCACAAAACCTCCTTGGTTTCTGAAACTCCTACTCACTGTTCTCGGCATCATCCATGTCTTCGTCGCTGTCGTCATCGTCTTCCTTGTCGCGACCGCGGGGAGGTCTGTCTCCTTGCCGCTGCTTGACCTTGTCGCGGCGCCCCCCCCCCCCTGGCCGGTGCGCTTCTGGCCGGATCCCCCAGCACCTACCTGGGCCCTTTCCTTGTCTCGCCGCTCGTACTCAGCCCTCTGTTGCTGGACGAGCTGCTCGACCTTCTTGCAGCTCTGGAGGTCATGGCCCTTGGTACGGTGAATCTTGCAGTATTGCTTGCCGGAGCTGCCCTGCTTGTCGGCGGCGGCCACGGCCTGGCAGTTGGAGCATGCGGCAACCTCCTTGCCGGAGCTACCAACTTTGGCCTTCTTGGCGCCACCGTGGCTGCTGGACTGCTCAATGACTAGCGCCTCCTTGTTCTGCTTCTTCCTGTTGTTGCGCCGCCGGTTCTTCTTTGCCGGGGCGGCATCTTCGCTGTCAGATCCTCCTGCCCCAGTACTCTCTCCAGGAAATTTCCTTCCTTCCTCAGCGCATGCACACTTGTCGGCCAGGGCATATAGCTCGCTGACGTCTCGGATCTTGCACATCACCATCTCTTCCCGCATCCTGCGGTTCCGCACGTTCTGATGGAACGCGCTGATCACCGCGGCAGGGTGGATATTTGGGATGTTGTGCTATACACGGCTGAACCTCTGGATGTACTGGCGCAGGGGCTCCCCTACCTTCTGGACGAGCAGGTGAAGGTCACTCTCTTGGCCATGCGGTTTGTGGCCGCCTGTGAAGGCGCCCACAAACTGATGGCACAGGTCTGCCCAGGAGGATACGGAGTTGTCCGGCAAGTGCATGAGCCAGGATCTGACGTTGGGCTTGAGCACCAGCGGGAAATAGTTGGCAAGGATCTTGTCGTCGCGTCCCCCAGCAGCCTGCACCCCGATGGTGTAGATGCTGAGGAACTCCGACGGATGCGACTTGCCATCGTACTTCTCCGGCACATCTGGCTTGAAGTTTTTCGTGTTGGGCCACTGGACTTGCCGCAGCTCAGGAGTAAACGCAGGGCAACCCACCGCGTACGGCAGGTTGTCCGGTTTCTCCGGCGCGTGCATGTCAACAGAGGGCCCAGCGCGCAGGTCTGACTGACGTCGCGCTTCTCTTCGACGCTCGATGCGAGTGCGAGCGTCTTCTTGTCGCCGTTCGTAAAGAACTTGGCGTTGATCGCGACGAGCTTGCGGATCTGACGACGCGGTGGAGTCGCTGTCGATGTGGATCCGGCGAGCCGGCGACCTCGGCCTTCGGGGTGGGGAGTGCACGGTGGTCGCACCCTCCCCAGTCTGGTTGCCACTGGCTCGCGCCTGGCTGACTTGCCGTGGCAGCGATGCGCTCAGCTGCCGTGGGTTGTCGCCGTTGGCGAAGCCGATGAGGCTCTGAATGGTGGCCCTCCAGTCGTCGACTTTGTCCGCCGCTGGAGGGAAATCGAGGAGCAGTTGAGCTCGCGCCAGAGCTTCCGCTGGGGTGGCGGGCGGCGGCGGCGAACGATGCGACGAGCGGGATATGCTCGGACTTCTAACTAGGTTAGAAGGAGCAGTATCTCGTCCAAGCGACCGTGCCTCGCTCAGGCCAGCGTGCTGGTGTGCATGCTGGTCTTGAGCCCTCCGAGATCCACTAGCTTGGTCTTGATCCAGCGAACGCATGGTACCGTGAGTACCATGGCGCTGCTGGTCCCGCGCCTCCTGGGACGAGCGCGGCCCGTGTACTGACGCCGAAGTCTTGGAGTGCGCCCGGTCGTTGCGGGAGTCGGCCACGCCGTCGATGGGCGGCGCGGCCTGGCCCTTGGACCTGGCGGCGCCGTGAGTTCCGTCGTCGACTTCCGGTCTTCTGCCGGCGTCTCCCCCACCGGCCGTCTGCTCCGGCGGCGGTGGGTTTGGCGTGGACAGCGCGGCCGCCTCCGAGGCTTTCTTCTTCGGCGGCATGTCGGAGAAGACGATGAAGATCTAGCTCGCAAGAACGCTGGATCAGGTTCACACAACCTCGATGCCCCCTACCTGGCGCGCCAGAGATGTCGGGGGATTTGGCTGTCCCTCGAGCACCTATGGGACCACGGCGGACCGGAGCCCCTTTTTGGTTCGGCGGGGGCGATGGTTGCACAAAGAGCAGATCGAGGCGAGACACGCGAGCGATTTTACCCAGGTTCGGGCCACACGGATGCGTAAAACCCTACTCCTGCTTTGTGGATTGTATTGTGTTCTTGCTCGGGAGCGTAGAGTGCTATAGTACACTCCAGCAGCTAGCGAGGCCGAGCGTGAATGAGTGTCTAGTGGGGGGAGAACCCTTTCTACGTTGCACTTGGGCCTCCTTTTATATGCTCAAGGGGTCACCGACACGTGGCAATGTAGACAGAAGGGCAAAAACGGGAGAGTGGTGGTTGGTACAACTACCTGTACAGTGGTATCATACCTAACCCTGACGGCAGGGGACAAGGGCATTAATTGCCCGTCTATGTCGCCTAAACAGTACAGAAAGGGACCGTTTGGGACGCCAGCGTTTGCCATGATGGCTGCCTCGTCAGTGCATGCTTGCCACCACGTACCCCTAGCTGCACAGCCTCCCTGCCACGTGTGCTTGGGAGAGGGTCCCAGAGCGGCACGTGGTGGGCGAGCTGGATCGCGGGCACGAAGTGCGGGCTTGCCGCGGCGAGCGCCTTGCCGCGGTTGTTGTCTTGCCGCGTCCGGGAGCTTGTCGCTCACCGGGCCTTGCCGGGACGCGTGGCGTGTCGCGGCAAATCTCCTTGATATGCCTTGGTTGGCCTTCCTGGCAAGCTCCTCTTGCCAGGGTCTTGCATGCCTCGATAGGCCTTCCCGGCAAGCTCCTCTTGCCAGGGTCTGGTTTTCTTCCCGGCAAGCTCATCTTGCCGGGGCCTTGGTCTAGACTTGAATGGCTCTAAAATAGCCATGGAGAGTCTTGGCGGTTACCCGGCAAGCCTTGCTGCGGGTCGCTGCGACTGCCCGTGCACAAGTTCGGGGTACTAAGGTACCCCTACTTTAGTACACCGACACAAGTTTAGTTCACTTAGTTGTATTCCTCTGGTTAATTTTGCTTCCTTGCTTTCCTCTTGGCCTTACGACCTAACTATTTATACTATCTATAGGGCATGGACATTATAAGATCCTGAAAACGATAGAAACCAAAACACACACCATCTTCACAACATTCTTTTCCTTCTCTCAGCAAAATCACCGACATTCTCCCATTATACCATGGAGGCCTGGAGGAAGACATCCATGTGTTGTTTGATTCTTTTCTGCCTTATGGCTACAAGTAGTAAGTATAATTATCCATAGTATCAACATTTCGCCAAAGTTTCATGTTGTGCAATGACATATCAACATTGTTGGACGCATTCATTCATATTACTTCTCCTAACCTTGTCTATTTATACATAGGTGAGATTTCATCTACTGGAAACATGTGCTATCACAACCATTGGGATAAATGTCATCCTGATCAAAATGGAATGTGTCGAGATAGTTGTGTGGAAGACGGATGGGATGATGGACAATGCCGGAACCGGTTTAAAAGACTAATGGGTGCCAAGTGCGAATGCTACCCTAAGTCTTGCGATCATTAGGGAGGCAACATGCGACTTTCTTCTACCAAGTTACTACTATTTATAAATTTACATCAGTTTTAATGATTGACCTCAAACATGTTGTAACACCAATCATGGTGAATACTATATCACCTTCTATTTATTTCTTTATTCCAGACCATTGTATTCAAAATTATGATGTTACACAATTATACCTAATTACTATTAGATGTATCCTTAAACTAAATGGATTTTTGAGTGCTTATTAGCAACATTTGATATTTCACTCGCATGCATCATCCTAGTAAGAAATCATGTGTTTATTTACTAGGTTTGGTAATCAATGTGAATAAATTAATGAGCCTTGATGAAAATTTACGATATACCCTAAAAAGTGTGGTAAAGAATCACACATAAGTTCCATCTTTTGTCAGATCAAAGTGGGATGAGACCTCAAATGTATTGCTAAGAACACCTCATAGTTGTATCCTTAATCTTAATGTACTGAGCATGCCCCATGTTGCTTCAGGAAGCCCCATAAATGATGCTAGACATCACCTCGGGTGTCTTTCATATTTATACTAGACATGCATCATATTAAATCTCATTGATTCCCAAAAGATTCAATCTAATATAGATAAAATCATAGCATGAGCAAGATTCAATCCAACAAAAAGAAGCTCAAAATAAGAGGTGATACCTCATAGATGTCTAGGATCTTTGAATATATTGAGGTGACACCCTATATAGTGCATGAACAATTTTGAATACCATCCGTTGAATTACCTCCGTCCAACGACTGATAGGAGGCAAATCCAAGCATCCACGTCCAATGGATTAACTAATTGGTTGCACCAGATTCTGCCACCTTGCATCTCTAGACATCTCTATCTTGCCAGTCGTATGAGGTGGTTATGTGGTCTGGCGTGAATGAATCGAAGTTGTAGTAGTATCATGTTGCTATGTGCTTCTCTAGAAATTTGTATCTTGCCAGTTCTAGTAGTATCAATAGTTGGGTTGTCCGGCTCCTGTGCTTGCCTCTAACGCTCACGACCCATTCGGCTAAGAGTGTAAAGCTAGAACCACTGCGAGTGCGCCGACATTTCAAATGTTTCAGCGGCTCAGTGGAGAAAGCCGAAAACTAACTGTCCTTGTAAGCGTAAATTACTCGGCAATGCAAAGACAGTGTGAAACAAAGGTTTGTTGGAGATCATCCACGAAAAATGAGGGGCTTTTATTCAAATAGGCCAAAGTGAATAGCGGCTTAAACCCCGACCAATTGCTGAACACTTCACACATCGGGGGCTATTCACTAGTACCCACAGTTAAGATCTTAAAGACTAAGTGAAAGCTATGAAACCAAAATAGTCTGATTACCTCGTTTCATATGCGTGGACCACCTTTGGGACCCAAGACATCGGCTAAGGGTCGAAACTGCACCTGAAACACCCTTTGTATCATGTGCTTGCCTCTAAAGCCAATTCGGTCACACAAGAGTAAAAATATAAGGGCAAATAAATATATACGCTCATACATTGGAACATAAAGCCACATTTATTACCAAACAAAAAGCATGTCTTTACATCGTGCTAACTTTGTCATTACGAAGTATAATGTGTCCTTGGGACAACGCTCCTCAGTGATCTAAGCTCCCTCCATCACCCCAATCAAGTACTACTCCACGGTTTGATTCTTCCCTTCAGGGGCCCGAGGCCATGAGCATCGCATCAATATGCCGATAGTGTGTCGCCACGCAAGCATATGCCCATTGGACGCCCTCCAGCAATTCACCTGAGGGCCGACCTCTCGCAGGCGGGCCAGTAGACCGAAGAAGCTGCTAGGTAGCGCTGCCGCGGGCCAGAGCTGGACGCAGAGATCTTGTAGTGCCGGCTTCACCATCCGGAAAAGCTCAATGAGTAGCTCCATTTGGTTATTGAGCAGCTTTGGGTACGATGGTGCCTAGAACAGATTCTAGAACGCCTTCTCCGTGGCATGGACCTCTTGAGCACCGAAGTAGCGGCCGGCGTCTGAAGCACTCCTCGTGAGGTCCCCGAAAGCCTCTGCGGATGACCGTACTTGGGTGAGCTCGATGAACCCCTTGCGGAAAAAAATACACTGATGCAAAAAACGGCTTACCAGCAACGATTTGCTTCACTTGCTGAAGCACTTCGCGGTCCGCCCGGGCCTGGGTATGGACCTCAGCGTATGCCAGGCTCAGGTTCTTGAGCTCCATGGTCGCCTTTTTCTTCTCCTCTTCCTGAAAGGTGTTGCGATCAAGGTACATGCCTTTCAGGGTGTCCTTGACCTCGACGACCCGGACCTGGTCCTTTCCCTGAATTACCCTTTCTTTGGCTAGCTCCTTCTCGGCCCGAGCGGCTACAGCCTTTGCTGCTACGCCTCCCACTGAGCTCTACTTAGCTCAACCTTAAGAGCCTCAAGCTCTGTCACCGTGGCTATCAAAACCAAAGGCTCAGGTATTAGCATTATATCGTAAATCAATACTCAAAGTAAGTTTGATAGCATGGTGCTTTTTTAGCCTACCTTGAGCCTGCTTATTGTAGTTTTGTCACAGCAAGATGTCCTTGTGAAATGACTTAGTGGTGAGGCCACTGCACCTAGGTGGTAGCTTGAACGGGGTTGGTTGGAATCGAGAGACGCAAGTTTTACCCAGGTTCGGCCCCTCGTGATGTTGGAAAAAGCCTACATCCTGCTTAATTGATATTGATGATGGTGATGATCTTGATTACAATGGTGCTATTTTGCTACCTCTCATCTCGAGAGCATCTACTTTGATCTTTTCTAATACTTGTCTGTCTCCCCACTTTGGGGTGCGTTACCCCTCCTTATATAAGTTGAAGGGGTGCCTTCATGTAGAGTCCTCGTAGGATTACTACTAGTTTCCTTTCTATTTCAAGCCGGAGTCTAGTCCGGGTCTTCTCCTGGCAAGGTTCGTCGGCCGGGTCGTGATCTTCCTGGCTGGGTTTACCAAGTCTGGGCCTTCTCCATGAGCCGGCCTCCAGCCTCTTCATGAGCTGGCTTTCTACTGGGTTGCACACTGGGCCTTTAGTCCTTGTCTTCCAGGTCGACCCGTTAAGCCAGGTGACTCATTGGCCGCCAAGTGATGGGTCGGGTTACACCTCCTAGCCAGGTCAAACCATGGGGAATATCCCCAACATTAGCCCTAGTTTAATTTGGATTTATCCATGTTAAACTTATCTTGAAAAATAACACAAGAACAAATTTGATAGGTTATGCGTCGGGTTGAGGGTTCTTCTGAACCAACGTATGTTCATCCTACAGTCCTTGTCATTTCCTTCTTTGAAGACACCCGACCTAGTCAATCTTTGTCAGGTCGTGCAAATTTTCCACACATAGAAATTATTGAATTACTCCATATCATGACATCATCTCAGCCACCTTGATACGTGTCCATGATCTCATAAGTAATCTTTTTTAGCAGATATGTCAAACTTTGCCAATGCAAAAATCCAAGAGCTTTATTCAATGGAATTCCTCTTGGCAAGTCCGGGTCTCTTTGTTACATCAATGGGGCGGCTTCAAAATCAACTATATCACGCCAGTTTCTTGCAGAAAAATATTGGGGAAAAATAATCCATTTGAGTCGGCTTCCAATGCTCTGGTTCGACAAAAATATTGGACTTAAGATATCCTTATGATACTGAGCCGGCTTTGAATACTTCGGCTTGATAAAAAAATTGGACTTAAGATATTCGTCTGATGTTCAGTCAGCTTGAGGATGTAGAGCTTGTCGAGTTGCGATCGTCGAAGTTGCCGAGTTACAGAGATTGATGATGTCGGGCCATGATTGTTGCTGACACTAGTTCATGTAATTTGTTGTCCTTGGTTTCTTTAGACCAAGTCCTTATAGGAAGGATCCTCCCAGGTTGCGTTTTCCCAGCCCGGGTCAATCTGAATTTTCTTTCAACTCCAATATATGTATCAACTATAACCCCAAGCTTGAGTTTATCACCTTGTGATGACTTGGTGCTTGCTTTTGTAATTATAGCTTCAAATAGCTGAGTCAGTTTTCCAGGCCTTTCTATGAATAGCTTGGAGGAGATAAACTTTGTAATTTCTCAACAAAGAATATGATACCCGGTTTGCTCAAAACTGAGAACTTGAAGGTGTACCTCCCTTATATCCATATTAGATGTAGCCCCCAAGTCTTAAGTGGGGAACATAGTGACAGCTTAAGACTTGCTTCAATATAAATGTTGCAACTTAGGAGAAATCTGGGTTGTTCATCTTAGTCACCAGTCATAAAATGAATGTTTTGCATTTCATAAATGAGCAAGAGAGATGAGGGAAGACGCCACTCAATCGGGGCGATCAGCTCTATATTTATATCACGATTACATGGAGCCTTGGAAGCCAACGAGCATACCTCCTTGTATCAATCTACAAGCGAGTATAATTAGGAAGATACGGAGGTAGGATATAGCTATACAAGGTATGTACTTTAACATCCCCCCGCAATCAACGCGTCAGATGGACGGACGCATAGAATGTACCGAAAGTCCATGAATAGCTGGACGGTAGACCCTTTGTCATAATATCAGGAAACTGGTGCGAAGATGGCACATGAAGAACCCGAGCCAGACCGAGAGACACCTTTTCGTGAACAAAATGTATTTCAATCTCGATGTGCTTCATACGATGATGTTGAACCGGGTTGCAAGCCATATAGACAGCGCTGACATTGTCACAAAATACGAGAGTGGCGGTGTGGAGGGGGCGATGAAGCTCATGAAGAAGTTGACAAAGCCAAGAACATTCAGCCACAACGTGAGCCACGGCACGATAGTTGGCTTCGTCACTGGAGCGAGAGACTGTAGCCTGGCATTTGGGGACCAGGACAAAGGTTGTCACCAAGATATACACAATAACTGGAAGTGGACCAGCGAGTATCAGGGCAGCCAGCCAATCAGCGTCCGAGTACGCGATGACACTACAAAAAATACACTTCTGTGATGATACGTGTTTGTCACAGTAGGTCACGTGTTCTTTCATGCATGTACATCCATGACGATTTTATGACAGAATCAAGAGAGTCATGCATGTGCTGTCGTAGAAATGTTCCATGACATTACCAAAATTATGATAAGTTGCGCGTCATAAAAGTGCTTTCGTCAAGGGTGATCGACACGTGGCATCCACCGTAACGAGTCGCCGTTAAGCTATCGGGTTCCGGTTGGGATCCGATAAGCCCTTAACAGCCTCGACCAATGGGGATTTTCTATGTGTAAAATTCTCATTCGTCGGATAATGCATGTGTTAGCTCATCGTTGGGACAGATGTCATCCCTACAATGGACGGAAGACGCTTATGGTATGTCAACATGTGGCACAGCCCAACAGTGGCGCATTTAAGGTAAAAAGGCTGGCCTAGCTAAAGGCCCGCCATATTTTTTCAGACACAAGTGGGCTGGCCCATTAACAGCCTGCCATGTTTTGGGTCAAATTGAGGCCCATATCAGATCAGGCCCGTTAATAGCATGTCGTGCTTTGGGCCAAATTATGACCCAGATTGTATCAGGCCTGTTAATAGGCCACTGTTCTTTTGGGCCCATTCTAAGCCAAGTTTGTATTTCAGCCTGTTAAATGCCCGTTTACCAGTTTGGCCCGATAATAGTTTCGGCCTGTTAGCAGCCCGTGGTGCATCTCACACGTTGTCGACCCGGTTTAACTTTAGGCCATTTAACGGCCCATGCAGAAACTGGGCTGTTTCTTGTCCGAACTAACTTTAGGCCTCTTAACGGCCCGTAGTCTTTGTGGATAAATTTCAGCCCAACTGGGCTATTGGCCTGTTAATGGCTCGTGTAACAGTTGGGCCTAATTACAGCCCGCGTTGAATCCGGCCTGCTTACAACCCATCTAATAATGGCCCTTGATACTGTTGGGCCTATGGCCCGTGTTGATAGCAGCCTACTTAAAGCCCATAATTTTATTGGGCCAAACAGGGCCCTAGATATATTTTGGCCTGTTAACGGCTCGTCCTATTTGGGCGAAACATGCACCTTAGGCAGTTTCAGACTGTATTGGCCTGCGAATTTTTCGGCTCAACGCTAGCCCATTCTAGATTTTATCCTGTTAAAAGCCCATGGAATTCTCTAGCCCAGCTAGCCAAAACTTTACTCGGCCTGTTAAAGGCGGAAAACTACAATACATTTAGACCTGCTAATGGCCCAAGATGATTATAGGCCCATGTTTTGGCCCATATGAGTAACGGGCCGGCCTGAAGACCGACAACATTGAGATCCATTGAACCTTCCTGCATAAATTACAGCATACCAACCAATAATAAACCTAAACTACGCAATAGACAAATTACAACATATTACATCCACTGGGCATCAAAGTTCGCCACCAGTGATAATAAAGCGCAACGTGACCACATATTACATACACTGGGCATCATAGGTCGCCACCAGTGTATATAAATGCACCGACAAAAGAATATAAAAAACAAAGAACACTTCAGAAAGCATTAGGCCTAGCCAGGACGGGCACCGCAAGCAGCCAAACAAGATGATGAGACCTCAATTGTGTCAACAATAGATGCTCTATCCTTAGTTGTATAGCACCAAAGCACGCAAGGCAGTCCTCTAAGATCATCGTTGCATCATTGACATCAAGTCGATGCTGAGCTGAAGCAAGCCTTTCCGCTTTAAGTTGAGACTGAAGCAGTTGAACTAATTGAGGCAGCCACTACACAGAGGTTGTCTCATAGTGGCTAGTGAGTAGCTTCAACTCACTGTCTTCATCAAGACAGGACCTTGGGGTCATCTCGGTCTCTTCAAGATGGTTTGGCTCACTATCTTCCCTAAAGTTCTGCCTGGCATAAGCGATACGACTCTGAAAGAGAAACAAGAACACACGTATAAGGTTTCGCAATTATATGAACAAATAAATGGATCTGTTCTGCATAAGGAACATGTTTTTACAACTACAATTTAAAACTGGTAGTTGTTGCAAACATCCAATCAGATGTAAACACCAAAGTAAACAATAGTGGAGGAAATGATGCCTATCCAAATCTATACTGGAACAAAGTTTGAAGGCTTGAGAAGGATGAACTTACATTACATGTTAACGAGGGCTGGACAAAGCCCTTCTCCATGTCGATGGAAGGATAATTCAATAAATTCCCCAAAGAAACATCTTTATAAGCGTTGCCATTATTCTACATTTTGCAAAGAGTAAATATAGATCAAATAATATTGGAAGAAATAGAGGATAATGAAGCTCAGGTGCAGAGTGATGATACATAATCAAATAGCAATTAATTAAGTACAACGTTACAAGGCAAAAGGTACTGACAAGAGGAATGCAGACATCAACATGTGCAGTAGCATTGGCTTTATTCAACATTTTGGTAAGAGTAAATGTAGATCTGATAATTTGGAGAAAGTGGAGGGCAGGGCAAATAAGATGTAGAGTAATGCTAGACAATCAACTATCTCGCAATGCAACTACAGTAATACCACCGCCGTCCGTTATTACTTGTAGCTCAAATGGATGTATCTAGCACTATTAAGTTCTAAATACATCCAATTGATCAAAGATACAGAGGGAGTACATGACAGCAGGTACTTACATGAGCAATCCAAAACTTCATAACCATTGTTTTAATTCTACATTTATCTAAGAGTAAATATAGATCTTATAATTTTGAGCAAAGGGAGGATAAAGAAGTGAACATTTACAATGATGCTACATAATCAAACAACAATGAGTGTAAGTATGGTGACAAAGGGCAAGAGGTACTGACAAGAGCAATGCAGTGCCCAGTCCTGTTGTGAGATCCTATGATCCTTTGAGCAAGGAGATTCATCTGAAATTAGTTTTCATACAAGAGAGAAGGTAAGGCACATGTAGAAATTTAGGAGTTCAAATTTTGATTTGATATCATAGACAGTACCTGATGCTGGGCTCTCTGTAGTTCTAATAGGGGTTTGTCTAGTGGAGTAGGGGTAAAGTGTGGTACAGTTGGGCCTATGTTTTCTATGGCTGCTGATCTATCTGATTTAGCAGGTATCACTACCTTTTTCCAAATACCTAGTTTGTATTCCTTGAGGATCTGCACTCACCCTCTCCCTTTTTGACATCTATTACGAAATAACAACATTTGACTGGAAAAACATAGTATGATGACACATGGAATAGGTACAGAAAATGGATAGGTATGGCATATACTTGTATATGATGCTTAAACTAAGCAGATGGTGGTGTAACAAAGTAGAAGTAGTGCAAGAGGTCATATGCAAAATATGTGTGACCAATACAACCTTGCCAAGTTAGAGCAGGCACCTTGATGGGTGAATAAGATAGGCCATCCTCCACCACGCCAAGTTTGTTAGCCAGTGGATTGTTCTGCAATATTCTTCTCATGCGCCCATTCTCATATTCATTTTGATCATGTTCAATACCTGACATGCATGAAAACATAAAAAACAAGTGAGATTATCTTTGTAATGGAGAAGTGATTCTAATCCAGCACTGCCTCCCTGTAAACCCCTTTGTGTTATCTCTGCAATTCTTCTGAGAGATTCCATGCATGCTGTAATTTGGTTTGTGCATTAATATAATGTGGCCTACTACTCAAAATATGAGAGCTCCAGAAGTGATGATACTTCACATATGACAGCTTCAACTTATAGTAAAGAAAAACAAGTCGACCTGACCTGACAGATTCAAAATATACTAAGGGAGAACAACTCGACCTGTCCAGTTGACCGCAAATGTCTCTGCTACTCTTCCCAACAAGTAACATACTTATTAAAGAAGAGTAGAGGATCATGTTGAAGAAGAGCACAACAACATGCAGGTTGAAGATATTACAAGTCTTTCTATACAATGTCTGTTGCCCACCCATGATGAACCAGAGCGCATAGAGAAATACTATTCCTTCAGGTCTCTCCATATGAGGCTCACGTGCATTTCGAAATTGAAGTAGGAACATTTAGCTGACCAATTAAACATGTCCCAGTTTTACTAATATCAGCATAATATCACATTCGAATTTGTACAACTAAGCTTGTTTAGCTCGATGGGTGGAACAGTGCTATTACGACACGAACCACATAGGCTGATCGTGGTCAACATAAAATGGAGAAACCGTAAGCATGATGTGTATAGTGCTGACATGGCAGTGGGATGCCAGATCTGAAGCTCCAAACCGCGCAAAGGGTAGTTAGCAACTGATGTTTGCTTTAAAATAATAACTAAGATTTGGTATGGACAAGAAAGTATAGTCAACAAGTGACAAAGAAATGCAATTCTATTTTCTCTCTATATGTCGTGACAAGCATTTGGAAACTCAAGTGGGACCTTTAGCTAGCCAACTAAATGTGTATGTTAACTAATATCAGGATCATATCACAATCATATCTGAACAACTAAGCTTTGGGATTATGATTGTTGTGTTGTTTAGCTTGAAGGGTGGAGTACTGCTAGTACGACAGAAAGCACCTATGCAGATCATAGTAGAGTAGATAAAAGGGGAAAACCCTAAGCATCAACAGTAAAATCAGGAAAGTGGAACTAGCTGGACTATATGGGCTTGTATTGCCGGTACAACAAGAAAGGGTTCGGAAAGGCTTCGGCCCTCAAAGAGGCAGCTCTATTCAACTGAAGGCATAATAATGTTACTATTAGTCTAGACTATCAAAGACGACATAGCTCCCAGCATTTCCCGGATATTATGGCAGACCATCGAGAATTGTTGTAAGCATCCATCTGAAGCTACCCAATAGACCTGTCGACTGCAAATGTCCATGCTCCACTTCCCGACAAAGAACATATTGTACTACTTCCTCCATTCTTAAATATAAATCTCTTAGATATTCGAATGCAGACTACATACAGAGCAAAATGAGTGAATGTATACTCTAAAATATGTCTATATACATCCGTATGTAGTTCTTATTGGAATATCTAAAAAGACTTATATTTTACGAAAAAGGCTTTCACCCCGCTTTGTAAATAAAGCAACAATGAACAACACCTGGTACAAACGCACGCCACCACAACACACGCATGCACCCAAGGCAGTTTAGGAACTGAGGAAGTAATATACTTATTAAGAAGAACAGAAGAGGAACATGATAACAAAGAGCAAGTAGATTTCTCTACTTTTTTCTCTACTCTTATACTCTTATCTCCATCTCGCTATCTCTACCCTCTACTCTTATAAGCAGAGTTGGTGATGATGGTGTGCCTGCCATCCTACAATATAGGCCGTCCGATCTATATCTAACAGATAGGAAGGAAACTATGATAATTTACCCACACTCCTCTCCACATTTGCAGATAAGGCCTTCCCTCGTTCATCATTTTCTCCCACAAGATAAACTACTCATACAAATGCATCTTGATGTTCCGTGCAACGCACATGCATCTTGTTAGTTAGATAATACAATGTGTGTTGCCCACCCATTATGAACCTGAGCGCACAGAGAAATGCAAATCCCTGTTGTCCCTCTATATGTGGCGCCAGTGGCGGAGCTACATAAGAACAAAACAATGCCACGTCATACCCAGCTGACGGTGTCCTGGACTAGGAGGTACTCACCACATCATCTCCCGATCAGTTAGATTGGGCCGAGGACCCCCATGGCCGTATACTCATGGGCCAGTTCGGACAGCTACCGCATACAAAGAAGATTCCACAAGACTTGGCAATCAAGACAAGGACTCCTCCCCACTGGCGTATTCGGCTAGGACTCTTGTTATCCTAGGCCTCTGGTGCATTATATAAATCGAGGCTAGGCTAGTCGATAGATCATATACAACAATCATACCATAGGCTAGCTTCTAGGGTTTAGCCTCCTTGATCTCGTGGTAGATCTACTCTTGTACTACCTATATCATCAATATTAATCAAGCGGGAGTAGGGTTTTACCTCCATCAAGAGGGCCCGAACCTGGGTAAAAACATCGTGTCCCATGTCTCCTGTTACCATCCGCCTAGATGCACAGTACGGGACCCCCTACCCGAGATCCGCCGGTTTTGACGCCGACATTGGTGCTTTCATTGAGAGTTCCGCTGTGTGATCGGCAAAAGGATCGATGGCTCGTCTGCAAGTCAACTGCGATACCGGCATCTTCGTCGCCGGCTCAATTGGTCACCTTGGCTTGACCGAGGACCGTGCTCCATCTCCGATCGTCATGCTCGGACGAGGGCCTTCATCAACATCAACTCCGATCTCTATCAAGATTATGGAGGAATCATCCATGGAGCTCGGGGGCTCAACGTCAACATTGTCCTCTGACCGTGCTGTTTTTCCAAACAACGAACTTGTATCCGCTGCCACCACCTCTTAGAGCATCACTTTGACGATCCCTTTGGTGAAATTGTGCGGAATTCATTATATAATGACCATGCAAAATTTCGTCGAGTTCTAAGGAGGAATCTCTGGCAATCTATAATATACCGGAGCCTTGTCAAATCTGGATGGGAATATGGACGAGTTTAGGGCGTGGTGTCCAGCTTCTAGCTCGGACGTTCTGTGGAAGATCCAACCGTTGATCGGCTGCGGAATGAATATATCTACCACCCCACAAAATTTCAGCTCGATCCGACCGTCCAAACTCCGGGAACCTTCCGATTAGTGCATCACTTTTTGGATCTATTTTCTCCGCGAGAACGAATCCGACCCGAATTCATCTTTTTTATGAACGGGATTTCAGACATCCTTTTTGAAGGAAGTTTTGTATGGGGTATTGTGTTTTGTTCCCAAACACGTCCCGCTAATTTTGAAGCCTTTTCCAATATGATCTTCAGCATCACGCTAGTGTCAAACTGTAGCGACCCGACCCGAATGGATCAAGTCTCTGTGCTTAAGTGTCATCCTTGGATCGGTATGCTGACACATACAGTACTCGAAGGATTTATAACAGAGATAAATCACATGTATAAAGTAACGTAAATACTGTTACCTCAATCCACATAGCGGAAGCAACAAGGTTGTGGTTTCCCATCAACACCAACGGCAAAGTTGAGTGTAGAAATCGTAACCCTAATGTATCACTTACTCGTCGTAAGAAAATCCTGCAACATGAGACGTTGCAGCCACAGAGGGTCAGTACATTGAATGTACTGGCAAATTCACACCATAGAGAATGATGAACAATGGCTGTCACTACATGCATATTTGGCTGGTGGAAAAGCTCTATGGTTATAAGGTTTTTGCCAAAAGCCAATTTTTCCCTACTGCAAAGGAATAAATTTATTTAACTAACATGGTGGTTGTTAAACATCGAGAATGGTTGACAGCATTCCGATCCCAATTAAGTGAACAATTAACCGAACAATATTAATTAAAAGTAACATGATGAGATCAACAGGATAATCCAAGAACTAGATACTCAAGATGTCCATAACCGGGGACACGGCTAATCATGATTAGTTTATACACTTTGCAGAGGTTTGCGCACTTTTCCCCACAAGACTCGATCGCCTCCGTTTTTTTCTCACACTACATGGTGTTTGAGAAGACGGATGACCGAGACACAGTCTTTCAGAAGCATTTGCTCTCTACTCCGGGCGGACCGGTACACCTACAATCCCTTACATCTGCTAGTCCACCTCTTCAAGAGCTTACGCAACTTAATCAACTATGCCAGAGCCCATAATGGCTTGTGGCTGCACACGGAAGTTTCTAGCATGAAAGATCTTATGATCCCTTTGAGCCTGGGTGGCGGTCCAAAATAAAACAGGCAATCCTGGTCTACCCCGGTGCCTAGACAGGCAATCCGGGAATAACCAGGTACCTCAATCCACACAGATGTGTGTTTAAGTTACCACCTTAGATAAACCATTAAAATTATCAACTCACATCTGTCATGGATATCACTCCCCCAATCCACGTCTACTAGCATAGCATGGCAATATAAGCATAACGTGATAGTAACTCCCAAGGGTTTGATAATAAACAGGTAATAGGTACTACCTCATCTACTCCCCATCCCACAATTTAATTAGATCCTAATCATGCAATGTGAGAGGATTGATCTAATGCAATAAAACTGGGTTGTAGAAAAGGTATGATCAAAGTGTGAACTTGCCTTGCTGATGATCCGCGAGTCCTAGGGTTTCGACGTAACAAGCGGCGCAATCCGGGTGATCTAACGCAGACAAACAACAAGCATACAATAAGTACTCATCTAATGCACAAGTAAAACTCGAACAAGAGAACGAACCAGATAGTTCAACTTAAGAACTCCGGTTGCAAAGAAAGAAAGAACCGAACAAAGAAACAAAACGGCGGAAAAGAACAACTTGGTTCTAGCAAGTTGAAACTAGGTCAAATTTTACTGTAGCAAAAACTTGTTTAAGTTGATTATACGGAACGGTGGTTTCGAAATGAAACTCCAGGCGCTTGAATCACCTGATTCCGATAAACGAGTGGGAAGAAAAACTAGAACGAAGATCGGATCTGAGATCGCGATCGCGGAATAAATCCGACGAAAAGAAAAGAAAAAGAAGAATGGTTAAATGAACGGACGTTCGTTAACCGGGGATAATCGGTGATCACGTTCGTTGAGACGAATGGTTCGAAGAAGAACGAAAACCGATCTAGGGTTTTCGGAGAAAAAGACCGAAATGAAAAACCGATCTAGAAAACCGGAACGGTTTAGCGAAGAACCGGAAAGAAAATGAATCGGAAGAGAAGAAAAGAATCGGAACGGTTTATAAGAAAAACCGAACCGAGGGGAGAAAAAGAGACGCGGGGCAACCTCGGCGAGGTCTCCGGCGAACGGCGTCGACGGCGGCGTGCTAGGGCGGCGGCAGCGGTGGTGAGGGGCGGCGGCGGCGCGGCACTAGGGCGGCGGCGGCGGTGGTGAGGGGCGGCGGCGCGGGTGAGGGCGCGGTGGAGGGCTTGGGGCTTGGTTTGATGATTTAGAGGGGGGTGCTTGGGTATTTATATTGGGGAGGGGGGGTTTACTTGGAGTAGGGGACAAGAATTAGACTAGGAATAGGAAAGAAAAGAGGGAAGGAAAGATCTAGAAAATAAACGGAATAAACGGAAGTAGGACAAAAGTCCTACTAGGAATCCTATAAGGCAGCGGCGGCGGCTCCTGGCGCCTGGCGCTCGCACGAGCGATGGCCTTGGCCTTGGCCGGCCGGCTGGCTTGGGCCTTTGGCCCAAGGCGCTGGAATTTTTTTTAAACGGTTCCACGCTCGGAAAAACACAGAAAAACAATTCTACCGGACTCCAAAACTAATAAAGTAAATTTTCCCCGACTCCTAAAAATGAGTCGAACAAAATGAACTTTTCTCCGGGCCTAAAATGCAATTTTTGTAAACACGCATTTTTCCCTATCCAAATAAAATGCAAATAAAACTCCAGAAAACAAAATTTGATTTACTTATCAAATCTTCATTTTTCCTAAATTGGGAAAAGTCATATTATTTCCCTCTCTCATATTTTTGATATTGGAAAAATAATTGAAGATGAAATAAATAAATCAAATGATCCTCTTTTCAAAATTTGAGAAAACTCTCAAATATGAAAATAACAAAATCTCGAACTCTCTCCGAGGGTCCTTGAGTTGCGTGAAATTTCTAGGATCGAGCAGAATGCAAGAAAATAAGATATGCATGATGATCTAATGTATAACATTCCAAATTGAAAATTTGGGATGTTACAAACCTACCACCCTTAAAATGAATCTCGTCCTCGAGATTCGGAGAGGCTAGAAAGAAAAGGTTAGGGTTTGGGGATCTCCTCAAAATCCATCGATCGTCTCCGGGGTCTGGGGTGCTACCACCCTTAAAAGCATGGTCACGGTTCCATCAATACCCATATACTTCATCCATAGTGTTAACAATGTCGGTCTCCTCAAATCCTCGAGAAAATTCATTACCTGAGCTCTTTCGGTGGTGGCATAACCTTTTCCTCAATTCTTTTGTCTTTCATCTTGGTAAGGTTCTTCTGTGACTGGGTCTTCTTAGCTGACGGGTCTGGCGTCAAAACTAAACAACTATCAATATCTCATGGTGGTCAACAATTTATGGTTTCTCCTGCAGGAAATGGGTCTGGGTTGATCCTCACCGTATAACCTACGGTTGGCAAAGCTGCCTTGTACAAGGGAAAATACCTATACCATTCTAAGGCTTAAACAAGGTTTTTGATCGTCGTCTCTCTACTATAGGTAAGTCACTCAGATTTACCATCCCATATAGCAAGGCGAATAATAAGAGTAAGTCGGTATGGGGATCAATCCATCCCGCACCCAAATCATTACCATGTATACAGTTTAGCGAATCTCGCATACTAACACTTGGTCATCCTCACAAGCATTGCAGAATTTCTCTTGTCGACGAATCAAGTTCGGATATATCCATAGATTATGCAAGCTAGACAAACAACTATCGTTTCTTCACAACTCTCAGGTTTTGCGTTACTCCTATAAAATCGTCTATCGATAAAATCGTAACTTATTCCAGGGTTTTTCCTTCAGCAAGATTGTGCTTGCTTCTTGGCAGGTCCTGGGGCCTGTGGGTTATGGCCCATCTCATCGCTTGTAAACCTTGAACTCATCCTCCAGGCAACTGATCATTATTCCAACTTCCAACTTCTAAGTATTCTTAAATCCATCTAATTGTAGTGTCTTCCTTCTTTCTATTGGCACCAAACTAAGACATGATTACTCAGACTCATCATGGAGTTTCCATTGATCCATATTTCCGACATCATACCTCCTTTATATCCAATAGTAATTCATCTCTTCATCCTCGTGGGATATCTCTCATACCGAGATAAAAACTTATACTTATGAAGTCCATATTCCACTTCGTGGAACATCATTATCCTTTCCAGGGTCAAGCGTCCTTACAGGGGAATATTGGCCATCTCTGCATGGCACTTCTTCAACTGGGAAACGTGAAACATATCTTGAATTCCTGACAGTCCTTCGGGTAACTCCAACTTGTAGGCCACTTTTCCCATACGCTCCAAAACTCGGTATGGTCCTACAAATCTCGGGGCTAATTTTCCCTTAACTCCAATCCATTTAACTCCTCGCACAGGGGACACGTGAAGACATGCTCTTTCTCCAATTTCATAGACTACCTCCTTGCGGTTTTGAGTCTGCGTAACTCTTCTGCCTGGACTGAACTACCTTCAGTCTATCTCAAATCAGCTTAACATTCTCTTCTGACTCCTTGATCACATTTGGTCCAAACAACTAACGGTCTCCATCTTCATCCCACACACTCTTGGGGTATCACACATATCAAGGCAAAGCTCGTATTCATCTTGTCCGAAGTCCACTCAGTGGAGTATCCTTATCTTTTCCAGGGGTCAACGGTTCTTACAGGGAAATACCACCCTTAAAATGCTCCAATATTTTATAGACCATATTTCTCATATCCTCGAAAAATGGTCAACATCTTTCCTCATAGAGTAACTCATAAATCCAAATCAGTACCAATACTGCTAACTTTATTAATTCTCAAATTATTACAATCTCCTGTTTTTCCATTACATGCCTCAACTCAACACCTCAATATAAAGGAAAATGCTCTCACTACTACTACTATATTTCTTCTGTTACCAACTCAACTATTTTTCACAAGTCTCCTTCTCCTTCGGACAAACTCTGGCAAAGTGCACTGCTTCATTACAACGGAAACATATTACTTCTGGCAAGTTTCGAGGTTTCCTTTTTGGGCAACTGTTGTGGTAGTGCCCTGACTCCTTGCACCTGTAATAGATGATATGACTCAGGTTCCTCCTGGGCTCCAATCGGTTTCTCTTCCTGGACCTTTCCATTCCAATCAGGGCTTCTATTTCCTGTGGGTCATATTCTACTTCCTCCGTCGGGAATTCTACTAGATCCCCATTCATACAATTCTGGGATTGGTGTCCTTCTTCTCCACATGAATAGCATGACTTGGTGCAGGGTTTAATTGGCTCTTCTTTGGGTGTGTCCTCCACCTCTTTCTTCATCACAGGTTCTTCTAAACTTTCCATAAGGGCTCCTTTCATTGCTTCTTCCTTCTGCTGGATGGTTCGTTGTACCATGGGGTAAATGTGACACTGAGCAGGATAGTGGGTAGTCCCTTCACACAAGAAACAAGTATCCTGCCTAATTGGGCATTCTTCAGCTGGGTGACTTCCTTCACAGTTAGGACATTCATCCTTGTGTTCTTTATGGTTGTGTCCTATTTCTCCACAAAGCTTGCATGAACAAGTTTTCTTCATATCCTTTCCATAAGGCTTCAACTTCTGGGACACAAACTGAGACTTTAGCAAAGTCAACTTGAATTCTTTCCAAGTGGTTAATCCTTGCCATTCATTGATGGTTTGGTACATCCTCCACCAAGTAGCAGCACCTCTTTCAAAGCACTGAAGAGCATGCCGAGTCCTATCATTTCCAACTATAGGGTTATTCTCCATATGATCCTCCATGTTCTGAATCCATCGGTCTGTCTCCAATTGACTCATCGGTCCCGAAAATACAAGCTCATCTCCATTCATCCTCTATTAGGTCCATGGGTTTTGGGGTGAGATAAGAGAGATCAAGAGAGATGCACACAATACAAACAAAGGTTTTGAAAAGACAGGTTTTATTGTGGCTGTCGGAAAAACATCAAACAAATGACAGCTCACAAACGTCGCATCTAACGTAGGTGTATAACATGGGTTTGGTCTTCTAAAGGTCAATAAATCTTCAAAGTCATCAACTCTTCCAGTTTTGTTCATGCCTCCAACGGCTTCTTCTCATCATGCTTGTCCTTCTCAGATTCTTTTGCCAGATCATCTCTGCCTCGTGACATCCTTTAATATTCTGGAATTGCATTCCAAACTTCTAGGTTTCAACATCCTTGGCATGAGCCATGGTCATACTGTCCTTCAGTTCCTGACGAATCTCCTGTATCTCGAGGTTTTGCTCCTCCAGCTTGGCTACTCTCAGCTTCTGGGTCCTGAGTTCTTCACGAAACGCTTCCTTGTCTAATACGGTTTCATGGAGCTCCACTTTAAACTTCTTGATGTACTACTCCAGATCCCGGAGATACACCAGCTAAGGTTAAAACTTCATCTTGCTGATAGGTGCTCCATCAGCCTTCTACCATCCAATCATTCCATGCATATGCATGCTTAATTCAGCACGGTGACAATAGCATAAGCGGGCAATGACATCTCGGATAACCGTGTTTCTGCTCTTGTCATTCCCATGAGCTATCATTCCATAGTTGATATCTCATGCCTTAGGGTCTTCTTTGACAAAACTTCGAGTTCTCATACTCCTTGTTTCAGTCTTTCTCCGATACACCTTGATCTCGGGTATTGACAACTTCCATAGTCTGCCAAGTTCCATAAGGGTTGCCTTCCTAGGTCACACAAATCTGGAAATTCTTCAGAGCCTCCAATTTTCCTAGTCTTCAGAGTCTTCAACAGCTTGATGTTTCCATTATTCAGATGCACGGAAAATACTCTTCATTCCGAAGTGGTATTAGTTGTCCGATATGTTGTACTTCTTGGAGTGGTCTCATCAGTCGAATCTTTGAGTGGTCAAAAGGGGAAAGGGGTATAGTCTCACTAAAAGGAATTTTTGAATAAGCTCAGAAGAGAAGAGAGGTAAAAGGTCTTTTTGAAAGGGAAAGTTGTAGAGAAAAATCTTTGCTATGGGCTCGCCAGTTTCTAGGGTCACGTCCTACAGTCAACATGTGCTCTGATACCATCTTGTAGCGACCCGACCCGAATGGATCAAGTCTCTGTGCTTAAGTGTCATCCCTGGATCGGCATGCTGACAAACACAGTACTCGAAGGATTTATAACAGAGGTAAATCACATGTATAAAGTAACGTAAATACTATTACCTCAATCCACATAGCGGAAGCAACAATGTTGTGGTTTCCCATCAACACCAACGGCAAAGTTGAGTGTAGAAATCGTAACCCTAACGTATCACTTACTCGTCGTAAGAAAATCCTGCAACATGAGACGTTGCAGCCACAGAGGGTCAGTACATTGAATGTACTGGCAAATTCACACCATAGAGAATGATGAACAATGGCTGTCACTACATGCATATTTGGCTGGTGGAAAAGCTCTATGGTTATAAGGTTTTTGCGAAAAGCCAATTTTTCCCTACTGCAAAGGAATAAATTTATTTAACTAACATGGTGGTTGTTAAACATCGAGAATGGTTGACAGCATTCCGATCCCAATTAAGTGAACAATTAACCCAACAATATTAATTAAAAGTAACATGATGAGATCAACAGGATAATCCAAGAACTAGATACTCAAGATGTCCATAACCGGGAACAGGGCTAATCATGATTAGTTTATACACTCTGCAGAGGTTTGCGCACTTTTCCCCACAAGACTCGATCACCTCCGTTTGTTTTCTCGCACTACATGGTGTTTGAGAAGACGGATGACGGAGACACAGTCTTTCAGAAGCATTTGCTCTCTACTCCGGGCCGACCGGTACACCTACAATCCCCTACATCTGCTAGTCCACCTCTTCAAGAGCTTACGCAACTTAATCAACTATGCCAGAGCGCATAATGGCTTGTGGCTGCACACGGAAGTTTCTAACATGAAAGATCTTATGATCCCTTTGAGCCTGGGTGGCGGTCCAAACTAAAATAGGCAATCCTGGTCTACCCCGGTGCCTAGACAGGCAATCCGGGAATAACCAGGTACCTCAATCCACCCA
Organism: Triticum aestivum; assembly: GCF_018294505.1. NCBI lineage: Eukaryota > Viridiplantae > Streptophyta > Magnoliopsida > Poales > Poaceae > Triticum > Triticum aestivum. The sequence continues at coordinate 6,640,771 of NC_057800.1, forward strand.
GATGTGTGTTTAAGTTGCCACCTTAGATAAACCATTAAAATTATCAACTCACATCTTTCATGGATATCACTCACCCAATCCACGTCTACTAGCATAGCATGGCAATATAAGTATAACGTGATAGTAACTCCCAAGGGTTTGATAATAAACAGGTAATAGGTACTACCTCATCTACTCCCCATCCCACAATTTAATTAGATCCTAATCATGCAATGTGAGAGGATTGATCTAATGCAATAAAACTGGGTTGTAGAAAAGGTATGATCAAAGTGTGAACTTGCCTTGCTGATGATCCGCGAGTCCTAGGGTTTCGACGTAACAAGCGGCGCAATCCGGGTGATCTAACGCAGACAAACAACAAGCATACAATAAGTACTCATCTAATGCACAAGTAAAACTCGAACAAGAGAACGAACCAGATAGTTCAACTTAAGAACTCCGGTTGCAAAGAAAGAAAGAATCGAACAAAGAAACAAAACGGCGGAAAAGAACAACCTGGTTCTAGCAAGTTGAAACTAGGTCAAATTTTACTGTAGCAAAAACTTGTTTAAGTTGATTAGACGGAATGGCGGTTTCGAAACGAAACTCCAGGCGCTTGAATCACCTGATTCCGATAAACGAGCGGGAAGAAAAACTAGAACGAAGATCGGATCTGAGATCGCGATCGCGGAATAAATCTGAGGAAAAGAAAAGAAGAAGAAGAACGGTTAAATGAATGGACGTTCGTTAACCGGGCATAATCGGTGATCACGTTCGTTGAGACGAATGGTCCGAAGAAGAACGAAAAATGATCTAGGGTTTTCAGAGAAAAAGACCGAAACGAAAAACCGATCTAGAAAACCGGAACGGTTTAGCGAAGAACCAGAAAGAAAACGAATCGGAGGAGAAGAAAAGAATCGGAACGGTTTATAAGAAAAACCGAACCGAGGGGAGAAAAATAGACGCGGGGCAACCTCGGCGAGGTCTCCGGCGAACGGCGTCGACGGCGGCGTGCTAGGGCGGCGGCGGTGGTGAGGGGCGGCGGCGGCGGCGGTGGTGAGGGGCGGCGGCGCGGGTGAGGGCGCGGTGGAGGGCTTGGGGCTTGGTTTGATGATTTAGAGGGGGGGTGCTTGGGTATTTATATTGGGGAGGGGGGGGGGGTTACCTGGAGTAGGGGACAAGAATTAGACTAGGAATAGGAAAGAAAAGAGGGAAGGAAAGATCTAGAAAATAAACGGAATAAACGGAAGTAGGACAAAAGTCCTACTAGGAATCCTATAAGGCAGCGGCGGCAGCTCCTGGCGCCTGGCGCTCGCGCGAGCGATGGCCTTGGCCTTGGCCGGCCGGCTGGCTTGGGCCTTTGGCCCAAGGCGCTGGATTTTTTTTTAAACGGTTCCGCGCTCGGAAAAACACAGAAAAACAATTCTATCGGACTCCAAAACTAATAAATTTAATTTTCCCCGACTCCTAAAAATGAGTCGAACAAAATGAACTTTTCTCCGGGCCTAAAATGCAATTTTTGTAAACACGCATTTTTCCCTATCCAAATGAAATGCAAATAAAACTCCGGAAAACGAAATTTGATTTACTTATCAAATCTTCATTTTTCCTAAATTGGGAAAAGTCATATTATTTCCCTCTCTCATATTTTTGATATTGGAAAAATAATTGAAGATGAAATAAATAAATCAAATGATCCTCTTTTCAAAATTTGAGAAAACTCTCAAATATGAAAATAACGAAATCTCCAACTCTCTCCGAGGGTCCTTGAGTTGCGTGAAATTTCTAGGATCGAGCAGAATGCAAGAAAATAAGATATGCATGATGATCTAATGTATAACATTCCAAATTGAAAATTTGGGATGTTACACAAACCAGCCCGGTAACGTTGTTTTACGACTACCGATCTGCACTAGACACGTTGTCACTTTATTGAGTCGAGCTCAATTTCTTTGGATCATCATCTCGGCAAGCCGAACAAGATTTCGGCATCGCAAAGGATAAATCATCACCAACATCGTTGCCCCACGGATTACATGGTGCGGGCACACGGGCATCGCCGCATGGTCACTTCATCAAGCCGGCATTGACCACGTCACGACCTGCATCGGCAGGGCCGCACTATTGCTTCTTCAAGCTAGTGTCCATCACACCGACCTACTTCGACTCATCGGCTGACATCGAGGCTTCGACATCTCGGCTGGACTGGGGCCTTCGCCATCTCTTCATCAACCTACTGCGGACACTTCAGCGTCACTAGCCGACCAGCTCCGTCACGTTAGCTAGGCCGAGGGCTTTGCCTCGGCGAGCCAACCTTCGCCAGCATTGCCATGTCGTCGTTTTATCGCCCATCAGGCAATGATTGTGCGGATCGAGTCCCAATTTTGGGAATCACCTTCCTCCGGATTGCTACAATAAATAAACAAGGTGCTATTAATCCCAGTATTTTTTGCTTGTTTGGGTTCATTTTTCCCAAGGAATTATTACTCTGGTTTGTCCATCATATTTACACAGGTCTATCAAATGGTGGCCGCATTAACGATAGTCGCATGGTGGTTCGGTCAGTTTCCGTACATAGTTCGGCAAACGCCGCATCCGGAGCTCGGACCGACCTGCGAATTCAGGCTTTGCCACGGCTTTACCGCATCACGCCGACGCCCTGCATCGACATTGACTTTGGCGCCAGGCCGTATTTCTTTTATTACTCACTTTGCATAAATTATTTATTATGCAACGATTTTTTTAATTATCATTATTACTATTATCTCCGGTTTGCACTATTTTTTGTGCACAGGAAAATGATCCGGGGACTTCGGCATCACTCTGCCGGTCTGCATTGACCATGCTATGTCACCACTTCGGCGTGTTGAGCTCTCCGCACCGCCACCTCGGGACCGGCTTGGGGGATGGAACCTTGCCCCGCATCAAGCTCGGACCGTGTCATCAATACCCAACTCATTAACTAGCTAAGTCGCTTTCATGCTCAAAGCTTTAATTTCTAACTTGTGTTCGGTTAGACCAAGCATTATACTTTTTTGGAAAAAAGTTGCTTGTAAAAAATTTCCTTGTCCAAACTTTGTTTGTGACACATAAATTCAAATACCCAATTCATTTGGGGGCTTCCTTCATGAAGCTTTTCCTCTTGCATATGATTATACTTGTACGGCTTCATTCCTTGTTCGTGTATTACGCCACAATATGCACCATATTGACTTAAGCAATTTGCAAGCTGGGTTGCCTCGCTCCTGTGTTTACCCCTACGTTCCCGATTGTTCGGCTAGGGAGTAAAGGGAGCACCTCTGCGATTGTCACGATCGGGTCACCCAAGCCGGACCTCAGACTGGGTGAAGCCGAAAGCTAGCGCTCTTATAGTTTTCAATGATGGTCGGCACACAACGGAACTCATGAGTACAAAAAATCTATTGCACAAGTCTCATAATAACAATGAGCACCGAAGAAAGGTATCGGTGGGGGTACTATTTTCTTCGAATATGCTTCTTACACTTCGCAGTAATATAGCATAAGTTCCCTGAGCGCGCTTTGTCTGTTACAGCCTTATGGCCTGATTGCCTGGTTATTGGAAACACCGTCGATATTCTCGATAGATGGAGTACATAACACTTTTCGGTCCTTGACCGAAGAGGGAGAAGCCGACGGTCGGTTGAGACGCGTTTAAAGTTCGGTTGAGCATAGATATGATATAAGTACTTCGGTACATGCAATCATTCTTTTACCCAAGTCACTTGGGGGCTCTTAAATTTATATGAGCTGTTTTATGATAAGTGTTCTTCCTCTTAGTCGTTGAAAAGTATTATTATTATTATTATTATTATTATTATTATTATTATTATTATTATTATTATTATTATTATTATTATTATTATTATTATTATCTATCACTCCTTTTTTCGACACGAGCGTGTGGTCACTAGCCGGGGAGCCTAATTTCTCTCTCAAAGCCTCTATAGTTTAGTTTGCTAAACTGGCCTAATGAGAAGTACTCCGCCCTCGGGATAAGAGGTCGAAGCCGTAGGCTGACCCGCTTGAAGTCTTGAGATAGGATGTATCATGTTAAAGCACGACAGAAGCACTTCTTTTGCTAAGGCCAATTTTCGGATTGGCACCGAACCCTTGATCTTGTTCGGACGTCAAGTTTTTACTGACGTTTTTTGGTTTTCCAAGCTTATGGCACTTTTAAACTATTTGTGTGTTTTCAGCACAAGTCTCGCAGTGCAACGCCAGACACCTTTAGAGATTCGGCAAAAACATTCTCGAATATTGCTATATATGCATCGCTTTCGAATTGTGTCTTCGGTCAATAGTTGGGTTGCCCGGCTCCTGCGCTTTCCTCCAACGTTCCGCTTTGTTCGGCTAGGTGTGCAAAGGGAGAACCACTGCGATTGTGCTTCCAGCTCACATGGTTAAGCACCTCAGTGGAGAAAGCCGAAAACTAACTGTCACAATAACAATGGTGTTAAATGATGGGCCATTCATAACAATGGCCGAAGTTTTTACGCACTACTAGGGAAAAGCCTATACACAGAATTTTACCAGTAGCGCTGTACAAAATCAAGCGCTGGTGCTACTTAGTAGCAGCGCGCGTAAATAAACCGAGCTACTACTATGACTTTAGCAGTAGCGCATACTAGCAAAAAGCGCTGCTGCTACGTTTGAACTGGGTGCACATGGCTAGCCCAACCTAGCAGTAGCGCGTATAATGGCCCAACGCTACTGCTAATCTCCTTAGCTGCAGCGTGTATTCCAGAACGCGCTCTAGCTAACGTAGCAGTAGCGCCCTTTCTGGAACGCGCTACTGGTACTTCTGACTTAACCACGCGGTTCGTCCTTCCCCACGGCCACTTCATCCCCCAAATCAACTCCACTCTCGCCGCCGCCGCCGCCCCTCGGCCGCCGCGCGCTCTCCCCACGCGCCCCCAACCCCAGATTCAACGTCGGCCCTGCCGCCGACCTCAACGCCGCCCGGGACGCCGCCCCCGACCCTGACCTCAACGCCGCCCCCGCCCCCCCCGACCTCAACGCCGCCCTAGAGCCCCGACCATGACCTCGACGCCGCCTGCCCCTCCCTCGTCGCAGGCACCCGAGGTGAGCATGCCTGCTCCTCCCTCTCCCCTACCTCTGCCTGGGGTTTCTACCTCCATCAAATTAGTTAGGGTGGAAACGAATCAGATGCGGATGCGGCTCAAATGAGTAGGGTTCATGTAAGGGTGGAAACGAATCAAATTTCTAAGACAAATCATAAAACGAGTAAAATTTGACCACTTATTTCACTTTATAGTTGGATAATTGGAATATCCGCTACCACTTTCCACCCCTATAGGTTCATCAAATTAGATGGTAATTAGGGCAGTAGTTCTTAGGTACTAATTAGTTAGTAAGAACTAGGTACTAATTAGGTACTAGAATATTTTTATTTATAGTAAGTTTATTTTTAGTGAGAACTAGTTGAATTAATAGAACTAGTTAGTAAGAACTTGTTGCTATTTTTTTAGTTAAAGCAATTTTCCCGCATCGACATGGACGATGCCTATCCCGCATCCTCGTCGTCGAGTCGGCGGAGGACGACACCTGCTTGACCAGATGGGCCATGTCCGGGACTGGGTTCCGCCGGGGTGGTACTGGGAGGCGCGACCTACCGGGGGGCGCAGGTTGGTGAGGAGCCAGCCTGTCGTTGACCCGAACCTTCTTTGGTGGCGGTCGCGTGGGCCAGTGACGGTCCAGAGGCTCGAGGACTCCATGGAGGTGGTGCGTCACCGTGTCAGTGAGGAGGACGCGCACGTCCGTCGCTACTTGTTTCCGTTGGAGCAAAGGTTCTCCAATACCTGGCAGGTTCTCCAGGGATCTCACTGGAGCTATGATCCCAGGATGGTTCCTTCTCTGTGGGTGTCCACCGCCCGCGCCGATACCCGTCGTGTGCTAGGGTTTTAGTTGTACTAGTGATGTTATATGTATGACACTATTCGGGATGTATTAGTGATAATATTCGACGATGTACGGACGCATGAGATGATTTACTTTTGCTTATTGAGTGCATGCTAATTTGAGTCTTATAAGATATTTTGAAATATATATCTTGTGTTGCTCAATATCCAAGTGGTCGGTCATGTTTGCAGGTTACACCTCCGAGTGGCCTATGTTTTGCCGGAGTGTTGATTCATTTCCGTTCCGGCAAATTTCAGGCGCTCGATATATCCTATTTTAGCAAATGTCATGCCGGATTTTTCCGTGAATTTTGGCATGACTTTTGCCAGAATATGTAGGAAATATCGAGTGCCCCGGATTTGTGTGTTGAGTATCCTGGTAGTTGTCTTTTATCGATTTTTAATTAATGTTTTAACTATGAACATAGGAAATGTCTGACGACAAAAAGGATTTCGGTATTTGCAAATACTGCAAAGACGAGCGCGACCTGTGCGACGGAATGTTCCTAGATGATGATAGGCGCTTCAGCATCAAGCTGGACGAGAACTTCGAAGTGGATACAGTAAGTCACAACGACAAGTCTTTTTTCGTAATTAAGCATGACATCTGCTTCATTTGCTTCAACTTATATTTTTTTTTACTATTCTACTAATGTATCCCCTGCCATGCAAGAGTTTTTGTATTGGATAAGATAGGTTTCAGTCATACTATGGAGGTAAAGAATGTTTATTTCCATGCAAAATTATACAATTCAGATGACTACACCTATTTTGGATGCAAAACATGGCGAGCACTATGCAAGACTTATGCATTTATGCCTGATATGGTTATCACCTTTGATATTCATCCGGAAGATGATATTGAAGGTAATACCGACATCTGGGTCGATGTGCAGACGCCTCCAGTTACACCAAAATGTAAGTTTCTCAACCATATTTATGTCTTTGATATTGTTTATTCTAAAATAGTTGACAACTAATTTGTATTGTCAGCTTATTTCGGTGCAAGCAAACATGTCCAGCGCTTGGTAGACAAGACCTACTACTGTCCCGGGGCTGAACTAAACTGCGAGGAGCTAAGTCATTATGTTTCATGGCTTGAGGATCTTGATACAGTCAAGACAAATTTTCTTCCTGGACTTAGAAATCTTAATACTGAAAACGTGCGACCAATAGTGTTCGTCATGAACTACGGTCACATCTATTTAGGAAGGATGGTAAGATTTTTACTATTTGTCCTCAGTGCATCTTTTCCATACATTATTTGTGAAGCTAAACTTCATTGCTAAGTATGTGACCATACGATGTTCTTCAACAGGGACTCCCGATGAATGTTGTGCCTTATGGGATCGAGACTAAAGGTACCATGAGTATTATTAGCTTACGGCCAAGACATCCTACATGTTACTTTACTGCATTCAAGATCAGCAATGAATGCTTAATAGTGCAAGACTGGACCAGATATGTGATGGGGGAGCGCAGACAAGTACTTGTTGGAAATATGCCCTAGAGGCAATAATAAAAGGTTTATTATTATATTTCCTTGTTCATGATAATTGTCTTTTATTCATGCTATAATTTTGTTATCCGGAAATCATAATACATGTGTGAATAACAGACACCAACATGTCCCTAGTAAGCCTCTAGTTGACTAGCTCGTTGATCAACAGATAGTCATGGTTTCCTGACTATGGACATTGGATGTCATTGATAGAGTTTTCCAATGTCAAGTATCCTTTCCTTAGACCATGAGATCGTGTAACTCCTGGACACCGTAGGAGTGCTTTGGGTGTACCAAACGTCACAACGTAACTGGGTGACCATAAAGGTATACTACAGGTATCTCCGAAAGTGTCTGTTGGGTTGACACAAATCAAGATTGGGATTTGTCACTCCGTATGACGGAGAGGTATCACTGGGCCCACTCGGTAATGCATCATCATTATGAGCTCAAAGTGACCAAGTGTTTGGTCACGGGATCATGCATTACGATACGAGTAAAGTGACTTGCCGATAACGAGATTGAACGAGGTATTGGGATACCAACGATCGAATCTCGGGCAAGTAACATACCGATTGACAAAGGGAATTGTATACGGGGTTGCTTGAATCCTCGACATCGTGGTTCATCCGATGAGATCATCGAGGAGCACGTGGGAGCCAACATGGGTATCCAGATCCCTCTGTTGGTTATTGACCGGAGAGCAATCTCGGTCATGTCTACATGTCTCCCGAACCCGTAGGGTTTACACACTTAAGGTTCGGTGACGCTAGGGTTGTAGGGATATGTATATGCAGTAACCCGAATGTTCTTCGGAGTCCCGGATGAGATCCCAGACGTCACGAGGAGTTCCGGAATGGTCCGAAGGTAAAGAATTATATATAGGAAGTGCTATTTCGGCCATCGGGACAAGTTTCGGGGTCACCGGTATTGTACCGGGACCACCGGAAGGGTCCCGGGGGTCCACCGGGTGGGGCCACCTATCCCGGAGGGCCCCATGGGCTGAAGTGGGAAGGGATCCAGCACAAAGTGGGCTGGGGCGCCACTTCCCCTAGGGCCCATGCGCCTAGGGTGGGGGAAACCCTAAAGGGGGCGCCCCCTTGCTTGGGGGGCAAGCCCCCCCACCCCTTGGCCGTCGCCCCCCTAGGAGATTGCATCTCCTAGGGCCGCCGGCCCCCCTAGGCTCCCTATATATAGTGGGGGGAGGGAGGGCCTCTCACCTATGCCTTTGGTGCCTCCCTCTCCCTCTCCAACACTTCCTCCTCCTCCATAGAGCTTGGCGAAGCCCTGCCGGAGTACTGCAGCTCCATCACCACCACGCCGTCGTGTTGCTGCTGGAGCCATCTTCCTCAACCTCTCCTTCCCCCTTGCTGGATCAAGGAGGAGACGTTATGCTGACCGTACATGTGTTGAACGCGGAGGAGCCGTCCGTTCGGCGCTAGGATCTCCGGTCATTTGGATCACGTCGAGTACGACTCCCTCATCCCCGTTCTTTGAACGCTTCTTCTCGCGATCTACAAGGTACGTAGATGCATCCAACCACTCGTTTCTAGATGAACTCATAGATGGATCTTGGTGAAACCGTAGGAAAATTTTTGTTTTCTGCAACGTTCCCCAACAGTGGCATCATAAGCTAGGTCTATGCGTAGTTCTCTTTGCACGAGTAGAACACAATTTGTTGTGGGCGTCGACGTTGTCAACTTTCTTGCCGCTACTAGTCTTATCTTGCTTCAATGTTATTGTGGGATGAAGCGGCCCAGACCAACCTTACACGTACGCTTACGTGAGACCGGTTCCACCGACAAACATGCACTAGTTGCATAAGGTGGCTGGCGGGTGGCTGTCTCTCCCACTTTAGTTGGAGCGGATTCTATGAAAAGAGTCCTTATGAAGGGTAAATAGAAGTTGACAAATCACATTGTGGCTTTCACGTAGGTAAGAAAACGTTCTTGCTAGAACCCTATTGCAGCCACGTAAAACTTGCAACAACAATTAGAGGACATCTAACTTGATTTTGCAGCAAGTGTTTTGTGATGTGATATGGCCAAAGTTGTGATGAATGATGAATGATATATATGTGATGTATGAGATGTTCATGCTATTGTAATAGGAATCACTACTTGCATGTCGATGAGTATGACAACCGGCAGGAGCCATAGGAGTTGTCTTTATTTTTTGTATGACCTCCGTGTCATTGAGAAACGCCATGTAAATTACTTTACTTTATTGCTAAATGCGTTAGCCATAGTAGTAGAAGTAATAGTTGGCAATCAAATTCATGGAGACACGATGATGGAGATCATGGTGTCATGCCGGTGACAAGATGATCATGGAGCCCCAAGATGGAGATCAAAGGAGCTATGTGATATTGGCCATATCATGTCACTTTTATTATTTGATTGCATGTGATGTTTATCAAGTTTTTGCATCTTGTTTACTTAGAACGACGGTAGTAAATAAGATGATCCCTCATAATAATTTCAAGAAAGTGTTCCCCCTAACTGTGCACCGTTGTGACAGTTCGTTGTTTCGAAGCACCACGTGATGATCGGGTGTGATAGATTCTAACGTTCACATACAATGGGTGTAAGACAGATTTACACATGCAAACACTTAGGTTGACTTGACGAGCCTAGCATGTACAGACATGGCCTCGGAACACAGAAGACCAAAAGGTCGAGCATGAGTCGTATGGAAGATACGATCAACATGAAGATGTTCACCGATGTTGACTAGTTCGTCTCACGTGATGATCGGACACGGCCTAGTTAACTCGGATCATGTTATACTAGATGACAGGAGGGATGTCTATCTAAGTGGGAGTTCATTAAATAATTTGATTAGATGAACTTAATTATCATGAACTTAGTCTAAAATATTTACAATATGTCTTGTAGATCAAATGGCCAATGTAGTCCTCAACTTCAACGCGTTCCTAGAGAAAACCAAGCTAAAAGACGATGGCAGCAACTATACGGACTAGGTCCGGAACCTGAGGATCATCATCATAGCTGCCAAGAAAGATTATGTCCTACAAGCACCGCTAGGTGACACACCTGTTCTCCCTGCAGAACAAGACGTTATGAACGCTTGGCAGGCACGTACCGATGACTACTCCCTCGTTTAGTGCGGCATGCTTTACAGCTTAGAGCCGGGGCTCCAAAAACGTTTTGAGAGACACGGAGCATATGAGATGTTTGAAGAGCTCAAAATGGTTTTCCAAGCTCATGCCCAGGTCGAGAGATATCAAGTCTCCGACAAGTTCTTCAGCTGTAAGATGGAGGAAAACAGTTCTATCAGTGAGCACGTACTCACTATGTCTGGGTTGCATAACTGCTTGACTCAGCTGGGAGTTAATCTCCCGGATGACACGGTCATTGACAGAAATCCTTCAGTCGCTTCCACCGAGCTACAAGAGCTTTGTGATGAACTTCAATATGCAGGGGATGGAAAAGACCATTCCTAAAGTATTTGCAATGCTGGAATCAGCAGAGGTAGAAGTCAAAAAGGAACATCAAGTGTTGATGGTGAATAAAACCACTAAGTTCAAGAAAGGCAAGGGTAAAAAACTGCCAAGAAGGACGGCAAGGGAGTTGCCGCGCCCGGCAAGCAAGCTGCCAGGAAGAACCCAAAGAATGGACCCAAGCCCGAGACTGAGTGTTTTTATTGCAAGGGAAGTGGTCACTGGAAGCGGAACTGCCCCAAATACTTAGCGGACAAGAAGGCCGGCATCAGAAAAGGTATATGTGATATACATGTAATTGATGTGTACCTTACCAGTACTCGTAGTAGCTCTTGGGTATTTGATACCGGTGCAGTTGCTCACATTTGTAACTCAAAGCAGGAGCTTCGGAATAAGCGGAGACTGGCGAAGGACGAGGTGACGATGCGCGTCGGGAATGGTTCCAAGGTTGATGTGATCGCCATCGGCACGCTACCTCTACATTTACCTACGGGATTAGTTTTAAACCTCAATAATTGTTATTTAGTGCCAGCTTTGAGCATGAACATTGTATCGGGATCTCGTTTAATACGAGATGGCTACTCATTTAAATCCGAGAATAATGGTTGTTCTATTTATATGAGATATGTTTTATGGTCATGCTCCGATGGTGAATGGTTTATTTTTAATGAATCTCGAGCGTAATGCTACACATATTCATAGTGTGAGTACTAAAAGATGTAAGGTTGATAATGATAGCCCCACATACTTGTGGCACTGCCGCCTTGGTCACATAGGTGTCAAACGCATGAAGAAGCTCCATGCAGATGGACTTTTAGAGTCTCTTGATTACGAATCATTTGACACGTGCGAACCATGCCTCATGGGTAAAATGACCAAGACTCCGTTCTCAGGAACAATGGAGCGAGCAACCGACTTATTGGAAATCATACATACTGATGTGTGCGGTCCAATGAGTGTTGAGGCTCGCGGTGGCTATCGTTATTTTCTCACCCTCACTGATGACTTGAGTAGATATGGGTATATCTATTTAATGAAACACAAGTCTGAGACCTTTGAAAAGTTCAAGGAATTTCAGAGTGAGGTTGAGAATCAACGTGACAGGAAAATCAAGTTCCTACGATCAGATCGTGGAGCAGAATACTTGAGTCACGAATTTGGCACACACTTAAGAAAATGTGGAATAGTTTCACAACTCACGCCGCCTGGAACACCTCAGCGTAATGGTGTGTCCGAACGTTGTAAGCGCACTCTATTAGATATGGTGCGATCTATGATGTCTCTTACCGATTTACCGCTATCTTTTTGGGGCTATGCTTTAGAGACTGCCGCATTCACTTTAAATAGGGCTCTGTCGAAATCTGTTGAGACGACACCGTATGAATTATGGTTTGGGAAGAAACCTAAGCTGTTGTTTCTAAAAGTTTGGGGATGCGATGCTTATGTCAAGAAACTTCAACCTGAAAAGCTCGAACCCAAGTCGGAAAAATGCGTCTTCATAGGATACCCTAAAGAAACTATTGGGTATACCTTCTACCTCAGATCCGAAGGCAAGATCTTTGTTGCCAAGAATGGATCCTTTCTAGAGAAGGAGTTTCTCTCGAAAGAAGTAAGTGGGAGGAAAGTAGAACTTCATGAAGTATTACCTCTTGAACCAGAAAAAGGCGCAACTCAAGAAAATGTTCCTGAGGTGCCTGCACCGACTAGATAGGAAGTTAATGATGATGATCAAGATACTTCTGATCAAGCTCCTACTGAAATTTGTAGGTCCACAAGGACACGTTCCGCACCAGAGTGGTACGGCAACCCTGTCTTGGAAATCATGTTGTTAGACAACGGTGAACCTTCGAACTATGAAGAAGCGATGGCGGGCCCGGATTCCGACAAATGGCTGGAAGCCATGAAATCCGAGATAGGATCCATGTATGAAAACGAAGTATGGACTTTGACTGACTTGCCCGTTGTGCGGAGAGCCATAGAAAATAAATGGATCTTTAAGAAGAAGACAGACGCGGATGGTAATGTGACCATCTATAAAGCTCGGCTTGTCGCTAAGGGTTATCGACAAGTTCAAGGAGTTGCTACGATGAGACTTTCTCACTGGTAGTGAAGCTAAAGTCTGTCCAAATCATGTTAGCAATTGCCGCATTCTATGACTATGAGATATGGCAAATGGACGTCAAAACGGCATTCCTTAATTGTTTCCTTAAGGAAGAATTGTATATGATGCAGCCGAAAGGTTTTGTCGATCCTAAGAATGCTGACAAGGTGTGCAAGCTCCAATGCTCGATTTATGGGCTGGTGCAAGCATCTCGGAGTTGGAACATTCGCTTTGATGAGATGATCAAAGCGTTTGGGTTTACACAGACTTATGGAGAAGCCTGCGTTTACAAGAAAGTAAGTGGGAGCTCTGTAGCATTTCTCGTATTATATGTAGATGACATACTTTTGATGGGAAATGATATAGAACTCTTGGACAGCATTAAGGCCTACTTAAATAAGAGTTTTTCAATGAAGGACCTTGGAGAAGCTGCTTATATATTAGGCATCAAGATCTATAGAGATAGATCGAGACGCCTCATAGGTCTTTCACAAAGCACATACCTTGATAAGATATTGAAGAAGCTCAATATGGATCAGTCTAAGAAGGGGTTCTTACCTGTGTTACAAGGTGTGAAATTGAGCTCAGCTCAATGTCCGACCACGGCAGAAGATATAGAAGAGATGAGTGTCATCCCCTATGCCTTAGCCATAGGTTCTATTATGTATGCCATGCTGTGTACCAGACCTGATGTAAACCTTGCCGTAAGTTTGGTAGGAAGGTACCAAAGTAATCCCAGCAAGGAACACTGGACAGCGGTCAAGAATATCCTGAAGTACCTGAAAAGGACTAAGGAAATGTTTCTCATTTATGGAGGTGACGAAGAGCTCGTCGTAAAGGGTTACGTCGACGCTAGCTTCGACACAGATCTGGATGACTCTAAGTCACAAACCGGATACGTGTATATTTTGAATGGTGGGGCAGTAAGCTGGTGCAGTTGCAAGCAGAGCGTCGTGGCGGGATCTACATGTGAAGCGGAGTACATGGCAGCCTCGGAGGCAGTGCATGAAGCAATTTGGGTGAAGGAGTTCATCACCGACCTAGGAGTCATACCCAATGCGTCGGGGCCAATCAAGCTCTTCTGTGACAACACTGGAGCTATTGCACTTGCCAAGGAGCCTAGGTTTAACAAGAAGACACGGCACATCAAGCGGCGCTTCAACTCCATTCGTGAAAATGTTCAAGATGGAGACATAGATATTTGTAAAGTACATACAAACCTAAATGCAGCAGATCCGTTGACTAAACCTCTCCCTAGAGCAAAACATGATCAACACCAGAATTCCATGGGCGTTCGATTCATCACAATGTAACTAGATTATTGACTCTAGTGCAAGTGGGAGACTGTTGGAAATATGCCCTAGAGGCAATAATAAAAGGTTTATTATTATATTTGCTTGTTCATGATAATTGTCTTTTATTCATGCTATAATTGTGTTATCCGGAAATCGTAATACATGTGTGAATAACAAACACCAACAATTCCCTAGTAAGCCTCTAGTTGACCAGCTCGTTGATCAACAGATAGTCATGGTTTCCTGACTATGGACATTGGATGTCATTGATAAAGAGATCACATCATTAGGAGAATGATGTGATGGACAAGACCCAATACTAAACATAGCACAAGATCGTATAGTTCGTTTGCTAGAGTTTCCCAATGTCAAGTATCCTTTCCTTAGACCATGAGATCGTGTAACTCCCGAACACCGTAGGAGTGCTTTGGGTGTACCAAACGTCACAACGTAACTGGGTGACCATAAAGGTATACTACGGGTATCTCCGAAAGTGTCTGTTGGGTTGACACAGATCAAGACTGGGATTTGTCACTCCGTATGACGGAGAGGTATCACTGGGCCCACTCGGTAATGCATCATCATTATGAGCTCAAAGTGACCAAGTGTTTGGTCACGGGATCATGCATTACGATACGAGTAAAGTGACTTGCCGGTAATGAGATTGAACGAGGTATTGGGATACCGACGATCGAATCTCGGGCAAGTAACATACCGATTGACAAAGGGAATTGTATACGGGGTTGCTTGAATCCTCGACATCGTGGTTCATCCGATGAGATCATCAAGGAGCATGTGGGAGCCAACATGGGTATCGAGATCCCGCTGTTTGTTATTGATCGGAGAGCAATCTCGGTCATGTCTACACGTCTCCTGAACCCGTAGGGTCTACACACTTAAGGTTCGGTGAAGGTAGGGTTGTAGGGATATGTATATGCAGTAACCCGAATGTTTTTCGGAGTCCCGGATGAGATCCGGACGTCACGAGGAGTTCCGGAATGGTCCGGAGGTAAAGAATTATATATATGAAGTGCTATTTCGGCCATCGGGACAAGTTTCGGGGTCACCGGTATTGTACCGGGACCACCGGAAGGGTCCCGGGGGTCCACCGGGTGGGGCCACCTATCCCGGAGGGCCCCATGGGCTGAAGTGGGAAGGGATCCAGCCCAAAGTGGGCTGGGGCACCACTTCCCCTAGGGCCCATGCGCCTAGGGTGGGGGAAACCCTAAAGGGGGGCGCCCCCTTGCTTGGGGGGCAAGCCCCCCCCTTGGCCGCCACCCCCCTAGGAGATTGCATCTCCTAGGGCCGCCGCCCCCCCTAGGCTCCCTATATATAGTGGGGGGAGGGAGGGCCTCTCACCTACGCCTTTGGTGCCTCGCTGTCCCTCTCCAACACTTCCGCCTCCTCCATAGAGCTTGGCGAAGGACTGCAGGAGTACTGCAGCTCCATCACTACCACGCCGTTGTGCTGCTGCTGGAGCCATCTTCCTCAACCTCTCCTTCCCCCTTGCTGGATCAAGAAGGAGGAGACGTTACGCTGACCGTACGTGTGTTGAACGCGGAGGTGCCGTCCGTTCGACGCTAGGTTCTCCGGTGATTTGGATCACGTCGAGTACGACTCCCTCATCCCCGTTCTTTGAACGCTTCCGGTCGCGATCTACAAGGTACCTAGATGCATCCAACCGCTCGTTGCTAGATGAACTCATAGATGGATCTTGGTGAAACCGTAGGAAAATTTTTGTTTTTTGCAACATTCCCCAACAGTACTAGGGGGCAGCAAACAGATGTGCTACCCAAAATTAGGAGACAGGTCCATCTGCATGCTCCAACTTGATCAAGGAGGAGAGCTACACATGTTTTATGTTGTTTTACCTAAGAGAGAGTAGCAGGAGTGATTAGCTAGAAATGAGTTTGAGGATGATGATGTGCTACATTATTACTATGATGATAAAATAGCTAGTGTTGGTGGTAATGACTGATGATTATTATTAGCTAGTGTTAGTGGTGATTAAATAAATATTGTTGGTGCTAATGATCACGATGATGATTAAATAGCTTGTGCTGGCGGATTAGATTCAAGTGGAGGCAACATGTGGTGCACATCGAAAGTACTACTAGTCCAAACTAGATCAAGTTTGGATTAGTAGTATACTTTTGACATGCACCACATATTGCCTCCACTTGAACCTAATCCACCTTCATTTGACACACTGTTATGGACATAATGATGTAAACCTCATAACTGGTATTGTACCAATATTTGTACGATGGCGCATAAATACACTAAAAAAATACTAGTAGCGATGGAAAGAAAACACGCTGCCAGTAGTTACATTAGCAGCAGCGTGGGAGTGAACAAGCGATGTAGCTATTTGTCCTAGCAGTAGCGCGTGCGGCACGCGTTACTTCTAAGCAATAGCTGTAGCGCCTTATTAGTAGCGCGCCTACCCGCGCTACTAGTGAGCACAAAACCAGCGCTACTGCTAGGGTTTTCCCTTGTAGTGACGGCTTGACCTCGACTGTCGCCAAACACTACCGGGGGCTATTAACTAGCCTCCCAAACTAAATCCTCGATATTTTGCTCTTACGTTGGAGCTGAGGTTTCATGATCATGCTTAGCATGAAAACCCAAAGAAAGGAACTGACAGCAGGACTATTTTCTTTGGAAGACATTTCTTCTGTTAAACAGTAATATAACATATCTCTCTGCGTACCTTTGTTTATAAAACCGTGTGGCAAGATTGCCTTGTTTGTCGTAAATCTTTGCCCTCATAAAGGATTTATAAAGTAGGACAAACACTCCTCGGCTACTGGCCGAGGAGGTGGAAGCCGATGGTCGGTCAACAAAGTTTTGTACAATGCGGATCCGAGCATCAATAACATAAAGTACTTGGATACATAGAGTCATTACACAAGATTTGTTATTTTACTATGGATATCGATCCTTAATTCGGCCACCCGTGCCCGCATTAAGGCTCGGGGGCTACTGGGCTTCGGGCTTATTATTTACAAATATTAAAGGGGCACATCGATCCCCTTATCAGGTGTTGCCACCCGACCAGTGTCTCGGGGGCTACTGCATTGCCTGTTCAATGTAGAAAATTTTATGTGCAATATAGTTTCCGAGGAGATTTTGATCCTCACGTTGATCGGCCGCACCCAACCTGAGTCTCGAGGACTGAGCACGCCGCTTTTAGTGTCCCGAAGTATTCTGCCGAGCTAGGACTTGATCCTCAGGCCGATTTTGCAAATCAACCTGAGTCTCAGTGGCTACTGGGATCAGCGGTCTTATGTCATCCTTCATGTGCATCTCGGGTTTTAGACCAATACCCACCTTGAGGGCTACTGGCTATATATCTCGGCAGAGAATAAATTGCACCAATCAAAAATATTGACAAAAATCGGCCCACATTCGGGGTGGTGCACCACCTCGGAAGCAGTCCGGCATAAAGCTCGGGTGCTAGTGGCTGGCACCATAGAGGGCATTTCAGGCATTAAGATTGGCTAAACTCCTTCAAACTTCTTTGAACCAAGGTGATTTACGACACCTCGGATACAGTCCGTGTTGGGGAACGTTGCAGAAAACAAAAATTTTCCTACGGTTTCACCAAGATCCATCTATGAGTTCATCTAGCAATGAGTGATCGGATGCATCTACATACCTTTGTAGATCGCGAGTGGAAGCATTCAAAGAGCGGGGATGAGGAAGTCGTACACGACGTGATCCAAATCACCGAAGACCTAGCGCCGAACGGACGGCACCTCCGCGTTCAACACACGTACGGTCAGCGTAACGTCTCCTTCTTCTTGATCCAGCAAGGGGAAAGGAGAGGTTGAGGAAGATCCAGTAGCACGACGGTGTGGTGGTGGATGCAGCAGTCACCGCAGCAGGGCTTCGCCAAGCTCTATGGAGGAGGAGGAGGTGTTGGAGAGGGAGAGGGAGGCACCAAAGGCTGAGGTATGAAGTCCTCCATCTCCCCCACTATATATAGGGGTACCTAGGGGGGCGCCGCCCTAGGAGATCCAATATCCTAGGGGGGCGGCGGCCAAGGGAGGATTCCCTCCCCCCCAAGGCACCTAGGGGGTGCCTTCCCCTTGTGGGACTCTTCCCCTTTGAAAACCCTAGGCACATGGGCCTCTTGGGGCTGGTGCCCTTAGCCCATGTAGGCCAAGGCGTACCCCCTACAGCCCATGTGCCCCCCCGGGGCAGGTGGCCCCACCCGGTGGACCCCCGGGACCCTTCCGGTGGTCCCAGTACAATACCGGTGACCCCGAAACTTGTCCCGATGGCCGAAATAGCACTTCCTATATATAATTCTTTACCTCCGGACCATTCCGGAACTCCTCGTGACGTCCGGGATCTCATCCGGGACTCTGAACAACATTTGGGTTACTGCATATATATATATATATATATATATATCCCTACAACCCTAGCGTCACCGAACATTAAGTGTGTAGACCCTACGGGTTCGGGAGACATGTAGACATGACCGAGACGACTCTCCGGTCAATAACCAACAGCGGGATCTGGATACCCATGTTGGCTCCCACATACTCCACGATGATCTCATCGGATGAACCACGATGTTGAGGATTCAAGCAACCCCGTATACAATTCCCTTTGCCAGTCGGTATGTTACTTGCCCGAGATTCGATCGTCGGTATCCCAATACCTCGTTCAAACTCGTTACCGGCAAGTCACTTTACTCGTACCGTAATGCATGATCCCGTGACCAGACACTTGGTCACTTTGAGCTGATAATGATGATGCATTACCGAGTGGGCCCAGTGATACCTCTCCGTCATACGGAGTGACAAATCCCAGTCTTGATCCGTGTTAACCCAACAGACACTTTCGGAGATACCCGTAGTATACCTTCATAGTCACCCAGTTATGTTGTGACGTTTGGTACACCCAAAGCACTCCTACGGTATCCGGGAGTTACACGATCTCATGGTCTAAGGAAAGGATACTTGACATTGGAAAACTCTAGCAAACGAACTATACGATCTTGTGCTATGTTTAGGATTGGGTCTTGTCCATCACATCATTCTCCTAATGATGTGATCTCGTTATCAATGACATCCAATGTCCATAGTCAAGAAACCATGACTATCTGATGATCAACGAGCTAGTGAACTAGAGGCTTACTAGGGACATGTTGTTGTCTATTATTCACACATGTATTATGATTTCCGGATAACACAATTATAGCATGAATAAAGACAATTATCATGAACAAGGAAATATAATAATAATGCTTTTATTATTGCCCCTAGGGCATATTTCCAACAGTCTCCCACTTGCACTAGAGTCAATAATCTAGTTACATTGTGATGAATCGAACACCCATGGAATTCTGGTGTTGATCATGTTTTGCCCTAGGGAGAGGTTTAGTCAATGGATCTGCTACATTCAGGTCCGTATGTACTTTACAAATATCTATGTCTCCATCTTGAACATTTTCACGAATGGAGTTGAAGCGACGCTTGATGTGCCTTGTCTTCTTGTGAAACCTGGGCTCCTTGGCAAGTGCAATAGCTCCAGTGTTGTCACAGAAGAGCTTGATCGGCCCCGACGCATTGGGTATGACTCCTAGGTCGGTGATGAACTCCTTCACCCAAATTGCTTCATGTGCTGCCTCCGAGGCTGCCATGTACTCCGCTTCACATGTAGATCCCGCCACGACGCTCTGCTTGCAACTGCACCAGCTTACTGCCCCAACATTCAAAATATACACGTATCCGGTTTGTGACTTTGAGTCATCCAGATCTGTGTCGAAGCTAGCGTTGACGTAACCCTTTACGACGAGCTCTTCGTCACTTCCATAAATGAGAAACATTTCCTTAGTCATTTTCAGGTACTTCAGGATATTCTTGACCGCTGTCCAGTGTTCCTTGCCGGGATTACTTTGGTACCTTCCTACCAAAGTTACGGCAAGGTTTACATCAGGTCTGGTACACAGCATGGCATACATAATAGAACCTATGGCTGAGGCATAGGGGATGACACTCATCTCTTCTATTTCTTCTGCCGTGGTCGGACATTGAGCTGAGCTCAATTTCACACCTTGCAACATAGGCAAGAACCCCTTCTTAGACTGATCCATATTGAACTTCTTCAATATCTTATCAAGGTATGTGCTTTGTGAAAGACCTATGAGGCGTCTCGATCTATCTCTATAGATCTTGATGCCTAATATATAAGCAGCTTCTCCAAGGTCCTTCATTGAAAAACTCTTATTCAAGTAGGCCTTGCTGCTGTCCAAGAGTTCTATATCATTTCCCATCAAAAGTATGTCATCTACATATAATATGAGAAATGCTACAGAGCTCCCACTCACTTTCTTGTAAATGCAGGCTTCTCCATAAGTCTGTGTAAACCCAAACGCTTTGATCATCTCATCAAAGTGAATGTTCCAACTCCGAGATGCTTGCACTAGCCCATAGATCGAGCGTTGGAGCTTGCACACCTTGTCAGCATTCTTAGGATCGACAAAACCTTCCGGTTGCATCATATACAATTCTTACTTAAGGAAACCATTAAGGAATGCCGTTTTGACGTCCATTTGCCATATCTCATAATCATAGAATGCGGCAATTGCTAACATGATTCGGACAGACTTCAGCTTCGCTACCGGTGAGAAAGTCTCATCGTAGTCAACCCCTTGAACTTGTCGATAACCCTTAGCGACAAGCCGAGCTTTATAGATGGTCACATTACCATCCGCGTCTGTCTTCTTCTTAAAGATCCATTTATTTTCTGTGGCTCGCCGCTCAACGGGCAAGTCAGTCAAAGTCCATACTTCGTTTTCATACATGGATCCTATCTCGGATTTCATGGCTTCCAGCCATTTGTCGGAATCCGGGCCCGCCATCGCTTCTTCATAGTTCGAAGGTTCACCGTTGTCTAACAACATGATTTCCAAGACAGGGTTGCCGTACCACTCTGGTGCGGAACGTGTCCTTGTGGACCTACGAATTTCTATAGGAACTTGATCAGAAGTATCTTGATCATTATCATTAACCTCCTCTCTAGTCGGTGCAGGCACCTCAGGAACATTTTCTTGAGTTGCGCCTTTTTCCGGTTCAAGAGGTAATACTTCATCAAGTTCTACTTTCCTCCCACTCACTTCTTTCGAGAGAAACTCCTTCTCTAGAAAGGATCCATTATTGGCAACAAAGATCTTGCCTTCGGATCTGAGGTAGAAGGTATACCCAATAGTTTCTTTAGGGTATCCTATGAAGATGCATTTTTCCGACTTGGGTTTGAGCTTTTCAGGTTGAAGTTTCTTGACATAAGCATCGCATCCCCAAACTTCTAGAAACGACAGCTTAGGTTTCTTCCCAAACCATAATTCATACAGTGTCGTCCCAACGGATTTCGACGGAGCCCTATTTAAAGTGAATGCGGCAGTCTCTAAAGCATAGCCCCAAAAAGATAGCGGTAAATCGGTAAGAGACATCATAGATCGCAGCATATCTAATAGAGTGCGATTACGACGTTCGGACACACCATTACGCTGAGGTGTTCCAGGCGGCGTGAGTTGTGGAACTATTCCACATTTTCTTAAGTGTGTGCCAAATTCGTGACTCAAGTATTCTCCTCCACGATCTGATCGTAGGAACTTGATTTTCCTGTCACGTTGATTCTCAACCTCACTCTGAAATTCCTTGAACTTTTCAAAGGTCTCAGACTTGTGTTTCATTAAATAGATATACCCATATCTACTCAAGTCATCAGTGAGGGTGAGAACATAATGATAGCCACCGCGAGCCTCAACACTCATTGGACCGCACACATCAGTATGTATGATTTCCAATAAGTCGGTTGCTCGCTCCATTGTTCCTGAGAACGGAGTCTTGGTCATTTTACCCATGAGGCATGGTTCGCACGTGTCAAATGATTCGTAATCAAGAGACTCTAAAAGTCCATCTTCATGGAGCTTCTTCATGCGTTTGACACCTATGTGACCAAGGCGGCAGTGCCACAAATATGTGGGACTATCATTATCAACCTTATATCTTTTGGTATTCACACTATGAACATGTGTAGCATTACGCTCGAGATTCATTAAGAATAAACCATTCACCATGGGAGCATGACCATAAAACATATCTCTCATATAAATAGAACAACCATTATTCTCGGATTTAAATGAGTAGCCATCTCGAATTAAACGAGATCCCGATACAATGTTCATGCTCAAAGCTGGCACTAAATAACAATTATTGAGGTTTAAAACTAATCCCATAGGTAAATGTAGAGGTAGCGTGCCGACGGCGCATCGTCACCTCATCCATTGCCAGTCTCCGCTTATTCCGCAGCTCCTGCTTTGAGTTACAAATGTGAGCAACTGCACCGGTATCAAATACCCAGGAGCTACTACGATTACTGGTAAGGTACACATCAATTACATGTATATCACATATACCTTTTGTTTTGCCGGCCTTCTTGTCCGCTAAGTATTTGGGGCAGTTCCGCTTCCAGTGACCACTTCCCTTGCAATAAAAGCACTCACTCTCGGGCTTGGGTCCATTCTTTGGCTTCTTCCCGGCAGCTTGCTTGCCGGGCGCGGCAACTCCCTTGCCGTCCTTCTTGAAGTTCTTTTTACCCTTGCCCTTCTTGAACTTAGTGGTTTTATTCACCATCAACACTTGATGTTCCTTCTTGACTTCTACCTCCGCTGATTTCAGCATTGAAAATAACTCAGGAATGGTATTTTCCATCCCCTGCATGTTGAAGTTCATCACAAAGCTCTTGTAGCTTGGTGGAAGCGACTGGAGGATTCTGTCAATGACTGCATCATCTGGGAGATTAACTCCCAACTGAGTCAAGCGGTTATGTAACCCAGACATAGTGAGTATGTGCTCACTGACAGAACTATTTTCCTCCATCTTACAGCTGAAGAATTTGTCAGAGACTTCATATCTCTCAACCCGGGCATGAGCTTGAAAAACCATTTCCAGCTCTTCGAACATCTCATATGCTCCATGTCTCTCAAAACGCGTTTGCAGCCCCGGCTCTAGGCTGTAAAGCATGCCGCACTGAACGAGGGAGTAGTCATCAACACGTGTCTGCCAAGCATTCATAACGTCTTGGTTCTATGGGACGGGAGCGTCACCTAGCGGTGCTTGTAGGACATATTCTTTCTTGGGAGCTATGAGGATGATCCTCAGGTTCCGGACCCAGTCCGTATAGTTGCTGCCATCGTCTTTCAGCTTGGTTTTCTCTAGGAACGCATTGAAGTTGAGGACTACGTTGGCCATTTGATCTACAAGACATATTGTAAATATTTTAGACTAAGTTCATGATAATTAAGTTCATCTAATAAAAATTTTCAATGAACTCCCACTTAGATAGACATCCCTCCTGTCATCTAAGTATAACATGATCCGAGTTAACTAGGCCGTGTCCGATCATCACGTGAGACGGACTAGTCAACATTGGTGAACATCTTCATGTTGATCGTATCTTCTATACGAGTCATGCTCGACCTTTCGATCTTCTGTGTTCCGAGGCCATGTCTGTACATGTTAGGCTCGTCAAGTCAACCTAAGTGTTTGCATGTGTAAATCTGTCTTACACCCGTTGTATGTGAACGTTAGAATCTAACACCCGATCATCACGTGGTGCTTCGAAACAACGAACTGTCGCAACGGTGCACAGTTAGGGGGAACACTTTCTTGAAATTATTATGAGGGATCATCTTATTCACTACCGTCGTTCTAAGTAAACAAGATGCAAAAACATGATAAACATCACATGCAATCAAATAATAAAAGTGACATGATATGGCCAATATCACATAGCTCCTTTGATCTCCATCTTGGGGCTCCATGATCATCTTGTCACCGGCATGACACCATGATCTCCATCATCATGATCTCCATCATCGTGTCTCCATGAAGTTGCTCGCCAACTATTACTTCTACTACTATGGCTAACGCGTTTAGCAATAAAGTAAAGTAATTTACATGGCGTTTCTCAATGACACGCAGGTCATACAAAAAATAAAGACAACTCCTATGGCTCCTGCCGGTTGTCATACTCATCGACATGCAAGTCGTGATTCCTATTACAATAGCATGAACATCTCATACATCACATATATATCATTCATCATTCATCACAACTTTGGCCATATCACATCACGAAACACTTGCTGCAAAAACAAGTTAGACGTCCTCTAATTGTTGTTGCAAGTTTTACGTGGCTGCAATAGGGTTCTAGCAAGAACGTTTTCTTACCTACGTGAAACCACAACGTGATTTGTCAACTTCTATTTACCCTTCATAAGGACCCTTTTCATCGAATCCGCTCCAACTAAAGTAGGAGAGACAGACACTCGCCAGCCACCTTATGCAACTAGTGCATGTTAGTCGGTGGAACCGGTCTCACGTAAGCGTACGTGTATTGGTCCGGGCCGCTTCATCCCACAATACCGCTGAAGCAAGATAAGACTAGTAGCAGCAAGAAAGTTGACAACATCTACGCCCACAAAAAATTGTGTTCTACTCGCGCAAGAAGAACTACGCATAGACCTAGCTAATGATGCCACTGTTGGGGAACGTTGCAGAAAACAAAAAATTTCCTACGGTTTCACCAAGATCCATCTATGAGTTCATCTAGCAACGAGTGATCGGATGCATCTACATACCTTTGTAGATCGCGAGCGGAAGCGTTCAAAGAACGGGGATGAGGAAGTCGTACACGACGTGATCCAAATCACCGAAGACGTAGCGCCGAACGGACGGCACCTCCGCGTTCAACACACGTACGGTCAGCGCAACGTCTCCTTCTTCTTGATCTAGCAAGGGGAAAGGAGAGGTGGAGGAAGATCCAGCAGCATGACGGTGTGGTGGTGGATGCAGCAGTCACCGCAGCAGGGCTTCGCCAAGCTCTATGGAGGAGGAGGAGGTGTTGGAGAGGGAGAGGGAGGCACCAAAGGCTGAGGTATGAAGTCCTCCATCTCCCCCACTATATAGGGGTGCCTAGGGGGGAGCCGGCCCTAGGAGATCCAATCTCCTAGGGGGGCTGCGGCCAAGGGAGGATTCCCTCCCCCCCCCCCAAGGCACCTAGGGGGTGCCTTCCCCTTGTGGGACTCTTCCCCTTTGAAAACCCTAGGCGCATGGGCCTCTTGGGGCTGGTGCCCTTGGCCCATGTAGGCCAAGGCGCACCCCCTACAGCCCATGTGGCCCCCCGGGGCAGGTGGCCCCACCCGGTGGACCCCCGGGACCCTTCCCGTGGTCCCGGTACAATACCGGTGACCCCGAAACTTGTCCCGATGGCCGAAATAGCACTTCCTATATATAATTCTTTACCTCCGGACCATTCCGGAACTCCTTATCACGTCCGGGATCTCATCCGGGACTCCGAACAACATTCGGGTTACTGCATATATATATCCCTACAACCCTAGTGTCACCGAACCTTAAGTGTGTAGACCCTACGGGTTCGGGAGACATGTAGACATGACCGAGACGACTCTCCGGTCAATAACCAACAGCGGGATCTGGATACCCATGTTGGCTCCCACATACTCCATGATGATCTCATCGGATGAACCACGATGTCGAGGATTCAAGCAACCCCGTATACAATTCCCTTTGTCAGTCGGTATGTTACTTGCCCAAGATTCGATCGTCGGTATCCCAATACCTCGTTCAATCTCGTTACCGGCAAGTCACTTTACTCGTACCGTAATGCATGATCCCGTGACCAGACACTTGGTCACTTTGAGCTCATAATGATGATGCATTACCGAGTGGGCCCAGTGATACCTCTCCGTCATACGGAGTGACAAATCCCACTCTTGATCCGTGTCAACCCAACAGACACTTTCGGAGATACCCGTAGTATACCTTCATAGTCACCCAGTTTCGTTGTGACGTTTGGTACACCCAGAGCACTCCTACGGTATCCGGGAGTTACACGATCTCATGGTCTAAGGAAAGGATACTTGACATTGGAAAACTCTAGCAAACGAACTATACGATCTTGTGCTATGTTTAGGATTGGGTCTTGTCCATCACATCATTCTCCTAGTGATGTGATCTCGTTATCAATGACATCCAATGTCCATAGTCAGGAAACCATGACTATCTGTTGATCAACGAGCTAGTCAACTAGAGGCTTACTAGGGACATGTTGTTGTCTATTATTCACACATGTATTACGATTTCCGGATAACACAATTATAGCATGAATAAAGACAATTATCATGAACAAGGAAATATAATAATAATGCTTTTATTATTGCCTCGAGGGCTTATTTCCAACAGTCCGACATTGGAGCTCGGATACAGTCCGGCGTTGGAGCACGGATACATAGTCCGGTGTTGGAGCTCGGATACAGTCCGGCGTTGGAGCTCGGATACATAGTCCGGCGTTGGAGCTCGGATACATTCCGGCATTAGAGCTGGGAAGCGGTCCGGCATTGGTGCTCGGCTGCAAAATATACCTCGAATGCAGTCCGGCGTTGGAGGTGCCTCCCGGGAACAACTTCAAACCCGAGGTGTGGCCTAAAAATAACAAGGCATTGATAAAGGCCGGAAACTTAAAGGGGCTCCTCGGATACCCGACGTGTAAACTTGTCGAATGCATTTCGGCGATCCTCAAGATCGAAGATGAGAAGATTTGTTGAACCAGTTTTCAAGACAGGCGACCGAAGATGAAGAACAGTTCAGAAGAATCGAGGAGCATCCCTAACTTGAAGACCGGTTCAGGGGGCTACTGACGGTGTCCTGGACTAGGGGGTACTCACCACGTCATCTCCCTATCTGTTAGATTGGGCCGAGGACCCCCATGGCCATATACTCATGGGCCAGTTCGGACAGCTACCGCATACAAGGAAGATTCCACAAGACATGGCAATCAAGACAACGACTCCTCCCCACCGGCGTATTCGGCTAGGACTCTTGTTATCCTAGCCCTCTAGTGCATTATATAAACCGAGGCCAAGCTAGTCGATAGATCATATACAACAATCATACCATAGGCTAGCTTCTAGGGTTTAGCCTCCTTGATCTCGTGGTAGATCCACTCTTGTACTACCCATATCATCAATATTAATCAAGCAGGAGTAGGGTTTTACCTCCATCGAGAGGGCCCGAACCTGGGTAAAAACATCGTGTCCCTTGTCTCCTGTTACCATCCGCCTAGATGCACAGTTTGGGACCCCCTACCCGAGATCCGCCGGTTTTGACGCCGACACCAGCCCTAGTCCAATATACAAAGGAGAGAAGGTAAATTTGTACCAAAGTTTGGGATCCCCTGTAGGCTAAGCCATCTGGCCCACTTGATATTTTAACTGTAGCTCCACCAGTGTGTGGCGTACATGCTTTTCGAAATGAATATAGGAACATTAGGTGACCAATTAAACATTATCTGTTTTAGTAACATGAGCATCTTATCAGATTCGTATTTCAACAACTAAGCTTTGGAATTATGAGTGGAATGTTGTTTCTCCTGATGGGTTGAGGTCTTGAGGAGCAGTGCTAGCACGACACGAAGCACCTATGATGATGGTAGTGAATATAAAGGGGGAAAAGCATAAGCTTTACGAGTATTGTGATCGTGCGATGGTGGATCTGAAGGTGCTAACCGGAAAAAGGCTACTTCGCAACCAATGTTTGCTTTCAACTAGCTAGTACGATTTGGTACGGACAAGAAAAGTACGGTAAAGAAGTTAGATCTATTTTCTGGGTGAGATCAATAACTTAAGCAGATATGAAAGAGTACCACCTCTCTTGCGACACCGTGTAGGCCCATGCTGATATGTTGAGGGTGCTATGGGTGCGATGGCTGTCGGCAGGTTGAGGAGCAACTAATTATGGTTCTGGTCGGGGTGAAGATACCCCGAACAAAACCCTCAAAGGATTACTTTCCATAGTAACAAGTGACAGTTAATTTCAGCACACTATATAAATATTTCCTTACCAAATTCCACTTACCAAAGGCGCTTCACTCCCCGGCAATGGCACGAGAAAAGAGTCTTGATGACCCACAAGTATAGGGGATCTATCGTAATCCTTTCGATAAGTAAGAGTGTCGAACCCAACGAGGAGCAGAAGGAAATGACAAGTGGTTTTCAGGAAGGTATTCTCTGCAAGCACTGAAATTGTCGGTAACCGATAGTTTTGTGATAAGATAAATCGTAACGGGTAACAAATAATAAAAGTAACTAAGGTTCGGCAAGGTGGCTCAATCCTTTTTGTAGCAAAGGACAAGCCTGGACGAACTCTTAACTGAAGCAAAGCGCTCCCGAGGACACATGGGAAAGACAACATACATCTCATCAAAATACCGAACGAATACCAAATTCACATGATTACTTATAACAAGACTTCTCCCATGTCCTTAGGAACAAACATAACTACTCACAAAGCATAGTCATGATCAAGATCAGAGGAGTATTAATTATCATTAAGGATCTGAAAATATAATCTTCCACCGGATAAACCAACTAGCATCAACTACAAGGAGTAATCAACACTACTAGCTACCCACAGGTACCAATCTAAGGTTTTGGGACCAAGATCGAATACAAGAGATGAAATAGGGTTTGAGAGGAGATGGTGTTAGTGAAGATGTTGATGGAGATTGACCCCCTCTTGATGAGAAGATCGATGGTGATGATGATGGCGATGATTTCCCCCTCTAGGAGGGATGTTTCCCTGGCAGAACAGTCGCGCTCCGCCCAAGTTCCGCCTCGAGACGGCGACGCTTCGTCTCGAAAGCTTATGTATGATTTTTTCCAGACTAAAAGACACCATATAGCAGAAGATGGACACTGGAGGCCTGCAGGGGGCCCACAAGGTCGGAGGGCGCGCCCAGGGGGGTGGGGCGCGCCTTCCACCCTTGTGGCTGGCTGGTCGCCCCCCTCTGGTACTTTCATCACCCAATATATTTTATATATTCCAAAAATAATCTCCGTGAAGTTTCAGGGGTTTTGGAGTTGTGCAGAATAGGTCTCTAATATTTTCTCCTTTTCCGGTCTAGAATTCCAGCTGCCGACATTCTCCTTCTTCATGTAAACCTTGTAAAATAAGAGAGAATAGCCATAACTATTGTGATATAATGTGTAATAACAGCCCCTAATGCAATAAATATTGTCATAAAAGCATGATGCAAAACGGACATATCGTGCACCCCTCCGTGATGGTGTCTAGATTCGATCTGGTGGTTCTGGACTATGCGGCGGCTGGAATAAAATTTCGTCGACTCCCCTAGGGTTTATGGAATATTGGGGTATTTATACAGCAAAGATTCGGTGCAGGGGAGTCCCGAGGCGGGCACAACACACCTGGGCGCGCCTGGGCCCCCAGGCTGAAGCAAAGTGCTCCCGAGGACACATGGGAAAGACAACATACATCTCATCAAAATACCGAACAAATACAAAATTCACATGATTACTTATAACAAGACTTCTCCCATGTCCTCAGGAACAAACGTAACTACTCACAAAGCATAGTCATGATCAATATCAGAGGAGTATTAATTATCATTAAGGATCTAAAAATATAATCTTCACCGGATAAACCAACTAGCATCAACTACAAGGAGTAATCAACACTACTAGCAACCCAACAGGTACCAATCTAAGGTTTTGGGACCAAGATCGAATACAAGAGATGAAATAGGGTTTGAGAGGAGATGGTGCTGGTGAAGATGTTGATGGAGATTTACCCCCTCTCGATGAGAAGATCGATGATTATGATGATGGCGATGATTTCCCCCTTCGGGAGGGATGTTTCCCTTGCAGAACAGCCTTGCCGGAGCCCTAGATTGGTTCCGCCCAAGTTCCGCCTCGAGACGGCGACGCTTCGTCCTGAATGCTTCTGTATGATTTTTTTTCCAGACTAAAAGACACCATATAGCAGAAGATGGGCACTGGAGGCCTGCCAGGGGACTCACAAGGCCGGAGGGCGCGCCCAGGGGGTGGGGCGCACCCTCCACCCTTGTGGCTGGCTGGTCGCCCCCCTCTGGTACTTTCTTCACCCAATATTTTTTATATATTCCAAAAATAATCTCCATGAAGTTTCAGGAGTTTTGGAGTTGTGCAGAATAGGTCTTTAAAATTTGCTCCTTTTCCGGTCTAGAATTCCAGCTGCCGACATTCTCCCTCTTCATTTAAACATTGTAAAATAAGAGAGAATAGCCATAACTATTGTGATATAATGTGTAATAACAGCCCCTAATGCAATAAATATTGTCATAAAAGCTGTTGGGGAACGTAGTAATTTCAAAATTTTCCTACGCACACGCAAGATAATGGTGATGCATAGCAACGAGAGGGGAGAGTATGATCTACGTACCCTTGTAGATCGCAACAGTAGCGTTGACACAACGTAGAGGAAGTAGTCATACGTCTTCCCGATCCGACCGATCCAAGCACCGTTACTCCGGCACCTCCGAGTTCTTAGCACACGTACAGCTCGATGACGCTCCCCGTGCTCCGATCCAGCAAAGCTTCGGGGAGGAGTTCCGTCAGCACGACGGCGTGGTGACGATCTTGATGTACTACCGACGTAGGGCTATATTATAGTTCATCACGAAGTTCTACTAACTTGGTGATGGTGACTAGAGAATTCTGTCAATCACTATCTTATCTGGAAGATTAACTCCCGTTTGATTCAAGCGATTGTAGTACCCAGACAATCTGAGCACATGCTCACCCGATCATCACGTGGTGTCTCAGCACGAAGAACTTTCGCAACGGTGCATACTCAGGGAGAACACTTCTTGATAATTAGTGAGAGATCATCTTATAATGCTACCGTCAATCAAAGCAAGATAAGATGCATAAAAGATAAACATCACATGCAATCAATATAAGTGATATGATATGGCCATCATCATCTTGTGCTTGTGATCTCCATCTTCGAAGCACCGTCGTGATCACCATCGTCACCGGCGCGACACCTTGATCTCCATCGTAGCATCGTTGTCGTCTCGCCAATCTTATGCTTCCACGACTATCGCTACCGCTTAGTGATAAAGTAAAGCATTACATCGCGATTGCATTGCATACAATAAAGCGACAACCATATGGCTCCTGCCAGTTGCCGATAACTCGGTTACAAAACATGATCATCTCATACAATAAAATTTAGCATCATGTCTTGACCATATCACATCAGAACATGCCCTGCAAAAACAAGTTAGACATCCTCTACTTTGTTGTTGCAAGTTTTACGTGGCTGCTACGGGCTTAAGCAAGAACCAATCTTACCTACGCATCAAAACCACAATGATAGTTTGTCAAGTTGGTGCTGTTTTAACCTTCGCAAGGACCGGGCGTAGCCATACTCGGTTCAACTAAAATTGGAGAGACTGTCGCCCGCAAGCCACCTATGTGCAAAGCACGTCGGGAGAACCGGTCTCGCGTAAGCGTACGCGTAATGTCGGTCCGGGTCGCCTCGTCCAACAATACCGCCGAACCAAAGTATGACATGCTGGTAAGCAGTATGACTTATATCGCCCACAACTCACTTGTGTCCACTCGTGCATATAACATCAACATATAAAACCTAGGCTCGGATGCCACTGTTGGGGAATGTAGTAATTTCAAAATTTTCCTACGCACACACAAGATAATGGTGATGCATAGCAACGAGAGGGGAGAGTATGATCTACGTACCCTTGTAGATCGCAAAGGAAGCGTTGACACAACATAGAGGAAGTAGTCGTACGTCTTCCCGATTCGACCGATCCAAGCACCGTTACTCCGGCACCTCCGAGTTCTTAGCACACGTACAGCTCGATGACGCTCCCCGGGCTCCGATCCAGCAATACTTTGGGGATGAGTTCCGTCAGCACAACGGCGTGGTGATGATGATGATGTTCTACCGACGCAGGGCTTCGCGTAAGCACTACAACGATATGACCGCGGTGGAATATGGTGGCAGGGGGCACCGCACACGGCTAAGGAACGATCACGAGGATCAACTTGTGTGTTCTAGGGTGCCCCCTTGCCTCCGTATATAAAGGATCCAAGGGGGGGTGCGGCCGGCCTAGAGGAGGCGCGCAGGAGGAGTCCTACTCCTACCGGGAGTAGGAATCCCCTCCCTTTTCCTTGTCCAAGTAGGACAGAGGGGGGAGAGAAGGAAATGGGGGCGCCGCCCCTCCCTCCTTGTCCAATTCGGACTAGGGGGGAGGGGGCGCGCGGCCTGCCCTGGCAGCCCCTTCCTCTTCTCCACTTTAGGCCCATGAGGCCCATTAACCCCCTGGGGGGTTCCGGTAACCCCCCGGTGCTCCCGTTTTATCCGAAACTTCCCCGGAACGTTTCCGGTGTCCGAATATAGTCATCCAATATATCAATCTTTATGTCTCGACCATTTCGAGACTCCTCGTCATGTCCGTGATCACATTCGGGACTCCGAACAAACTTCGGTACCTCAAAATGCATAAAACTCATAACAACTGTCATCGTAACTTTAAGCGTGCGGACCCTACGGTTCGAGAACAATGTAGACATGACCGAGACACGTCTCCGGTCAATAACCAATAGCAGGACCTGGATGCCCATATTGGCTCCTACATATTCTACGAAGATCTTTATCGGTCAGACCGCATAACAACATACGTTGTTCCCTTTGTCATCGGTATGTTACTTGCCCGAGATTCGATCGTCGGTATCCTATACCTAGTTCAATCTCGTTACCGGCAAGTCTCTTTACTCGTTCCGTAATACATCATCTCACAACTAACATATTAGTTGTAATGCTTGCAAGGCTTATGTGATGTGCATTACCGAGAGGGCCCAGAGATACCTCTCCGACAATCGGAGTGACAAATCCTAATCTCGAAATACGCCAACCCAACATCTACCTTTGGAGACACCTGTAGAGCACCTTTATAATCACCCATTTATGTTGTGACTTTGGTAGCACACAAAGTGTTCCTCCGGCAAACGGGAGTTGCATAATCTCATAGTCATAGGAACATGTATAAGTCATGAAGAAAGCAATAGCAACATACTAAATGATCAGGTGCTAAGCTAATGGAATGGGTCATGTCAATCAGATCATTCACCTAATGATGTGATCCCATTAATCAAATAACAACTCTTTGTTCATGGTTAGGAAACATCACCATCTTTGATTAATGAGCTAGTCAAGTAGAGGCATACTAGTGACACTCTGTTTGTCTATGTATTCACACATGTATTATGTTTCCGGTTAATACAATTCTAGCATGAATAATAAACATTTATCATGAAATAAGGAAATAAATAATAACTTTATTATTGCCTCTAGGCCATATTTCCTTCAGTCTCCCACTTGCACTAGAGTCAATAATCTAGTTCACATCGCCATGTGATTTAACAGCAATAGTTCACATCACCATGTGATTAACACCCATAGTCCACATCGATATGTGACCAACACCCAAAGGGTTTACTAGAGTCAATAATCTAGTTCACATTGTTTATGTGATTAACACGCAAAGAGTACTAAGGTGTGATCATGTTTTCCTTGTGAGATAATATTAGTCAACGGGTCTGTCACATACAGATCCCTAAGTATTTTGCGAATTCTATGTCTACAATGCTCTGCATGGAGCTACTCTAGCTAATTGCTCCCACTTTCAATATGTATCTAGATCGAGACTTAGAGTCATCCAGATCTGTGTCAAAACTTGCATCGACGTAACTTTTTACGACGAACCTTTTTGTCACGTCCATAATCGAGAAACATATCCTTATTTTACTAAGGATAATTCTGACCGCTGTCCAGTGATCTACTCCTAGATCACTATCGTACTCCCTTGCTAAATCAGTGCAGGGTATACAATAGATCTGGTATACAGCATGGCATACTTTATAGAACCTATGGCTGAGGCATAGGGAATGACTTTCATTTTCATTCTATCTTCTGCCGTGGTCGGGCTTTGAGTCTTACTCAATTTCACACCTTGTAACACAGGCAAGAACTCTTTCATTGACTGTTCCATTTTGAACTACTTCAAAATCTTGTCAAGGTATGTACTCATTGAAAAAACTTATCAAGCGTCTTGATCTATCTCTATAGATCTTGATGCTCAATATGTAAGCAGCTTTACCGAGGTTCTTCTTCGAAAAACTCCTTTCAAATACTCCTTTATGCTTTGCAGAATAATTCTACATTATTTCCGATCAACAATATGTCATTTACATATACTTATCAGAATTGTTGTAGTGCTCCCACTCACTTTCTTGTAAATACAGGCTTCACCGCAAGTCTGTGTAAAACTATATACTTTGATCAACTTATCAAAGTGTATATTCCAACTCCGAGATGCTTGCACCAGTCCACAGATGGATCACTGGAGCTTGCACATTTTGTTAGCACCTTTCCGATTGACAAAACCTTCTGGTTGCATCATATACAACTCTTCTTTAATAAATCCATTAAGGAATGCAGTTTTGTTTATCCATTTGCCAGATTTCATAAAATGCGGTAATTACTAACATGATTCGGACAGACTCAAGCATATATACGAGTGAGAAGCTCTCATCGTAGTCAACACCTTGAACTTGTCAAAAAACCTTTTGCGACAATTCTAGCTTTGTAGATAGTAACACTACTATCAGCGTCCGTCTTCCTCTTGAAGATCCATTTATTTTCTATGGCTTGCCGATCATCGGGAAAATCCATCAAAGTCCATACTTTGTTCTCATACATGGATCATATCTCAGATTTCATGGCCTCAAACCATTTCGCGGAATCTGGGCTCATCATCGCTTCCTCATAGTTCGCAAGTTCGTCATGGTCTAGTAACATGACTTCCAGAACAGGATTACCGTACCACTCTGGTGCGGATCTCACTCTGGTTTACCTACGAGATTCAGTAGTAACTTGATCTGAAGTTACATGATCATCATCATTAGCGTCCTCACTAATTGGTGTAGTAGTCACAAGAACAGATTTTTGTGATGAACTACTTTCCAATAAGGGAGAAGGTACAATTACCTTATCAAGCTTTCTACTTTCCTCCCACTCACTTATTTCGAGAGAAACTCCTCTAGAAAGGATCCATTTTTAGCAACGAATGTCTTGCCTTCGAATCTGTGATAGAAGGTGTACCCAACAGTCTCCTTTGGGTATCCTATGAAGACATATTTCTCCGATTTGGGTTTGAGCTTATCAGGATGAAAACTTTTTTCACATAAGCATCACAACCCAAAACTTTAAGAAACGACAACTTTGGTTTCTTGCCAAACCACAGTTCATAAGGCGTCGTCTCAACGGATTTAGATGGTGCCCTTTTAACGTGAATGCAGTTGTCTCTAATGCATAACCCCAAAACGATACTGGTAGATTGGTAAGATACATCATAGATTGCACTATATCCAATAAAGTATGGTTATGACATTCGGACACACCATTATGATGTGGTGTTTCAGGTGGCGTAAGTAGTGAAACTATTTCACATTGTTTTAACTGAAGACCAAACTCGTAACTCAAATATTTTACCTCTGCGATCATATCGTAGAAACTTTTATTTTCTTGTCATGATGATTTTCCACTTCACTCTGAAATTCTTTGAACTGTTCAAATGTTTCAGACTTATGTTTCATCAAGTAGATATCCCCATATCTGCTCAAATCATCTTGTGAAGGTCAGAAAATAATGATACCTACTGTAAGCCTTAATATTCATCGGACCACATACATCAGTATGTATGATTTCCAACAAATATGTTGCTTGCTTCATTGTTCCGGAGAACGGCGTTTCAGTCATCTTGCCCATAAGGCATGGTTCGCAAGCATCAAGTGATTCATAATCAAGTGATTCCAATATCCCATCAGCATGGAGTTTCTTCATGTGCTTTACACCAATATGACCTAAACGGCAGTGCCACAAATAAGTTGCACTATCATTATTAACTTCACACCTTTTGGTTTCAATATTTTGAATATGTGTATCACTAAGATTGAGATCCAATGAACTATTTTCATTGGGTGTGTAACCATATAAGGTTTTATTCATGTAAACAGAACAACAATTTATTCTTTTACTTAAATGAATAACCGTATTACAATAAACATGATCAAATCATATTCATGCTCAACGCAAACACCAAATAACACTTATTTAGGTTCAACACTAATCCCGAAATTATAGGGAGTGTGCGATGATGATCTTCCAACACACATCGTCACTTCACCCTTAACTAGTCTCTGTTTATTCTGCAACTCCCGTTTCGAGTTACTAATCTTAGCAACTGAACTAGTATCAAATACGGAGGGGTTGCTATAAACACTAGTAAAGTACACATCAATAACATGTATATCAAATATACTTATGTTCACTTAGCCATCCTTCTTATCCGCCAATCACTTGGGGTAGTTCCGCTTCCAGTGACCAGTCCCTTTGCAGTAGAAGCACTTAGTCTCAGGCTTAGGATCGGACTTGGGCT
Organism: Triticum aestivum; assembly: GCF_018294505.1. Lineage (NCBI taxonomy): Eukaryota > Viridiplantae > Streptophyta > Magnoliopsida > Poales > Poaceae > Triticum > Triticum aestivum. The sequence continues at coordinate 6,677,459 of NC_057800.1, forward strand.
TCTTCACTTGAGCAGCAACTTGCTTGCCGTTCTTCTTGAAGTTCCCCTTCTTCCCTTTGCCCTTTTCTTGAAACTAGTGGTCTTGTCAACCATGAACACTTGATGTTTTTCTTGATTGCTACCTTCGTTGATTTCAGCATCACGAAAATCTTGGGAGTTGTTTCCGTTATCCCTTGCATATTATAGTTCATCATGAAGTTCTACTAACTTGGTGATGGTGACTAGAGAATTCTGTCAATCACTATCTTATCTGGAAGATTAACTCCCGTTTGATTCAAGCGATTGTAGTACCCAGACAATCTGAGCACATGCTCACTAGTTGAGCGATTCTCCTCCATCTTTTAGCTATAGAACTTGTTGGAGACTTCATATCTCTCAACTCGGGTATTTGCTTGAAATATTAACTTCAACTCCTGGAACATCTCATATGGTCCATGACGTTCAAAACATCTTTGAACTCCCGATTCTAAGCCGTTAAGCATGGTGCACTAAACTATCAAGTAGTCATCATATTTAGCTAGCCAAACGTTCATAACGTCTGCATCTGCTCCTGCAATAGGTCTGTCACCTAGCGGTGCATCAAGGACATAATTCCTCTGTGCAGCAATGAGGATAAACCTCGGATCACGGATCCAATCCGCATCATTGCTACTAACATCTTTCAACATAATTTTCTCTAGGAACATATCAAAATAAACATAGGGAAGCAACAACACGAGCTATTGATCTACAACATAATTTGCAAAATACTACCAGGACTAAGTTCATGATAAATTTAAGTTCAATTTAATCATATTACTTAAGAACTCCCACTTAGATAGACATCCCTCTAATCCTCTAAGTGATCACGTGATCCAAATCAACTAAACCATGTCCGATCATCACGTGAGATGGAGTAGTTTCATTGGTGAACATCACTATGTTGATCATATCTACTATATGATTCACGCTCGACCTTTCGGTCTCCGTGTTCCGAGGCCATATCTGTATATGCTTGGCTCGTCAAGTATAACCTGAGTATTTCGCGTGTGCAACTGTTTTGCACCCGTTGTATTTGAACGTAGAGCCTATCACACCCGATCATCACGTGGTGTCTCAGCACGAAGAACTTTCGCAACGGTGCATACTCAGGGAGAACACTTCTTGATAATTAGTGAGAGATCATCTTATAATGCTACCGTCAATCAAAGCAAGATAAGATGCATAAAAGATAAACATCACATGCAATCAATATAAGTGATATGATATGGCCATCATCATCTTGTGCTTGTGATCTCCATCTTCGAAGCACCGTCGTGATCACCATCGTCACCGGCGCGACACCTTGATCTCCATCGTAGCATCGTTGTCGTCTCGCCAATCTTATGCTTCCACGACTATCGCTACCGCTTAGTGATAAAGTAAAGCATTACATCGCGATTGCATTGCATACAATAAAGCGACAACCATATGGCTCCTGCCAGTTGCCGATAACTCGGTTACAAAACATGATCATCTCATACAATAAAATTTAGCATCATGTCTTGACCATATCACATCAGAACATGCCCTGCAAAAACAAGTTAGACATCCTCTACTTTGTTGTTGCAAGTTTTACATGGCTGCTACGGGCTTAAGCAAGAACCAATCTTACCTACGCATCAAAACCACAATGATAGTTTGTCAAGTTGGTGCTGTTTTAACCTTCGCAAGGACCGGGCGTAGCCATACTCGGTTCAACTAAAATTGGAGAGACTGTCGCCCGCAAGCAACCTATGTGCAAAGCACGTCGGGAGAACCGGTCTCGCGTAAGCGTACGCGTAATGTCGGTCCGGGTCGCCTCGTCCAACAATACCGCCGAACCAAAGTATGACATGCTGGTAAGCAGTATGACTTATATCGCCCACAACTCACTTGTGTTCTACTCGTGCGTATAACATCAACATATAAAACCTAGGCTCGGATGCCACTGTTGGGGAATGTAGTAATTTCAAAATTTTCCTACGCACACACAAGATAATGGTGATGCATAGCAACGAGAGGGGAGAGTATGATCTACGTACCCTTGTAGATCGCAAAGGAAGCGTTGACACAACATAGAGGAAGTAGTCGTACGTCTTCCCGATCCGACCGATCCAAGCACCGTTACTCCGGCACCTCCGAGTTCTTAGCACACGTACAGCTCGATGACGCTCCCCGGGCTCCGATCCAGCAAAGCTTTGGGGATGAGTTCCATCAGCACAACGGCGTGGTGATGATGATGATGTTCTACCAACGCAGGGCTTCGCCTAAGCACTACAACGATATGACCGAGGTGGAATATGGTGGCAGGGGGCACCGCACACGGCTAAGGAACGATCACGAGGATCAACTTGTGTGTTCTAGGGTGCCCCCTTGCCTCCGTATATAAAGGATCCAAGGGGGGTGCGGCCGGCCTAGAGGAGGCGCGCAGGAGGAGTCCTACTCCTACCGGGAGTAGGAATCCCCTCCCTTTTCCTTGTCCAAGTAGGACAGAGGGGGGAGAGAAGGAAAGGGGGGCGCCGCCCCTCCCTCCTTGTCCAATTCGGACTAGGGGGGAGGGGGCGCGCGGCCTGCCCTGGCAGCCCCTTCCTCTTCTCCACTTTAGGCCCATGAGGCCCATTAACCCCCTGGGCGGTTCCGGTAACCCCCCGGTGCTCCGGTTTTATCCGAAACTTCCCCGGAACGTTTCCGGTGTCCGAATATAGTCATCCAATATATCAATCTTTATGTCTCGACCATTTAGAGACTCCTCGTCATGTCCGTGATCACATCCGGGACTCCGAACAAACTTCGGTACCTCAAAATGCATAAAACTCATAACAACTGTCATCGTAACTTTAAGCGTGCGGACCCTACGGTTCGAGAACACTGTAGACATGACCGAGACACGTCTCCGGTCAATAACCAATAGCAGGACCTGGATGCCCATATTGGCTCCTACATATTCTACGAAGATCTTTATCGGTCAGACCGCATAACAACATAGGTTGTTCCCTTTGTCATCGGTATGTTACTTGCCCGAGATTCGATCGTCGGTATCCTATACCTAGTTCAATCTCATTACCGGCAAGTCTCTTTACTCGTTCCGTAATACATCATCTCACAACTAACATATTAGTTGTAATGCTTGCAAGGCTTATGTGATGTGCATTACCGAGAGGGCCCAGAGATACCTCTCCGACAATCGGAGTGACAAATCCTAATCTCGAAATACGCCAACCCAACATCTACCTTTGGAGACACCTGTAGAGCACCTTTATAATCACCCATTTATGTTGTGACTTTGGTAGCACACAAAGTGTTCCTCCGGCAAACGGGAGTTGCATAATCTCATAGTCATAGGAACATGTATAAGTCATGAAGAAAGCAATAGCAACATACTAAATGATCAGGTGCTAAGCTAATGGAATGGGTCATGTCAATCAGATCATTCACCTAATGATGTGATCCCATTAATCAAATAACAACTCTTTGTTCATGGTTAGGAAACATCACCATCTTTGATTAACGAGCTAGTCAAGTAGAGGCATACTAGTGACACTCTGTTTGTCTATGTATTCACACATGTATTATGTTTCCGGTTAATACAATTCTAGCATGAATAATAAATATTTATCATGAAATAAGGAAATAAATAATAACTTTATTATTGCCTCTAGGCCATATTTCCTTCAAAAGCATGATGCAAAATGGACGTATCATGCACCCCTCCGTGATGGTGTCTAGATTCGATCTGGTGGTTCTGGACTCTGCGGTGGCTGGAATAAAATTTTGTCGACTCCCCTAGGGTTTCTGGAATATTGGGGTATTTATAGAGCAAAGATTCAGTGCGGGGGAGTCCGGAGGTGGGCACAACACACCTGGGTGCGCCTGGGCCCCCAGGCGTGCCCTGGTGGTTTGTGCTACCCTTGGAGCACCCCCTAGGTGCTTCTTTGGCCCATTGGGTGTCTTCTGGTCCATAAAAAATCTCCGTGAAGTTTCACTGCGTTTGGACTATGTTTGGTACTGATATTCTGCGATCTAAAAAACGTGCAAAAAACAGCAACTGACACTTGGCACTATGTCAATAGTTTATTACCAAAAAATGATATAAAATGATGGGAAAATTTTGTTTTTGCCACTCTAGATTTTGCCAATTTTTTTATGCCACTCTAGATTTTGACATTCCACTTTTGCCGCTCTTAGATTTTGACAATTATCACAATTGCCATTCTATGACAAAAGAAAAATAATTTTATTTTATATTTTCCACTCTTAGTTTTTGACAATTATCACAATTGCCACTCTGGAAATTTTGCTCGCAGTATCTCCCCTGCAAGCACCGCGAGAAGAAGTACAAGGCTGCTGGTGAGAAAATGTGCAAAGTAAAATTGATGAATTCAGTTAACTCTTAATTTGGAAAAAAAATTAGTTTATTTGCTGAGTAATTGAAGTGTTCAGTGATCAAAATTATTGGCTAAGCAGAAGTTAACTTTGAGTAGTTTGATGTTGATCCTCCTCCTACATTACATGTTCATGTGAGTAGTTAGATGTTGGAAAAAAATCAGTTAACTGTGACTTTGGAAAAATTCAGTTTAATGTGAGTAGTTTGATGTTGATCCTCCTCCTACATTACATGTTAATGTTAGTCCATGAACATGCAAATTATTGGCCTGCAGAATTTGCAAAAAAGAGGCAATTAACTGAATTTTTGGCCAGCAGAATCTGCACAATTCAGTTAACTCTTTAGCGAAGGCTTAAGATACAACCTGAAGAGTTTGGCCATGACAATTTGCAAAATTCAGTTAAATATTTAGCTAATGCCAATTCAGATAATTTTTTGCCATGACAACCTGAAGCAATACACAAGGCTTAAGGTACCCGAAGAAACCAATGACATTCTTATGTACTTTAGCTACCATTGTGTTTAGTTATAGCTCTTCTATTTTACTCTTTTCTTACCTGAGCAATGGCATATGGCATTGTAGAGCACTCCTGCATTCAGTAGAAAATTGTTCTCTTGATTGAAACAGTTGGCTCCAATGACCATTCTAAGAGTATTAGCATCTCCCCTACATCATAAGGCACCAAAACTTCAGTTGCTGGTAGATTAGGATTAAGGAGCCAAAGATAAAGATAAGTATAGTAATTACATATTGGTGCCAATCTTCCAAAAGATGGAGCCAAAGATAAAGATAAGTACATTTAGTTGCTGGTACATTATGATTAAGGCAACAATCTTGAAGGTTGTCATATTTGGCCATGACAATCTGACAAGGTTGTAATCTAACGAGGTTGTAATCCTATCATATTTAGCTAGATTCTTCTTCAAACAGGATTGTGAAATCGGCCACAAATTTGATTAGTTTGATTGACAATCTGATTAGTTTCTCTGGAGTTTGATAAGCCACAAATTTTCAAACATTTACATTCAGTAAACATCTACATTTACATTCAGTAAATATCTTGCACAAATCTGAAACATAGTGTACTTGCATTCTTCTTACATTTCAGTTTAAATTCAGTAAACCATATGCTTCTTCTTACATTCAGTAAATATCTTGCAAAAATAATTTACTGCATACTCAGTTTGAATTTTAGTTTCAAGCATAGTTAGATTTACCTTGAAAATACAAGCTTCTGAAATTTGTTACAGAAATTTTCCAACTAAAAAGATAACTGAATTTTGTGTACTGGAAGTTTATAGTGCCTAGTGTAGGAAAGTTTTTGAATTTAGCTACTCATACCTCTATCTACACATACATGAGCGGCTAATCTGCTAACTACACGCACCTCGTTCGAAATTGTTTTGTAGGGCATCCTGTTGGTTCGAGCTGGCCTTCTTCCTGGTGCACACGGTTCGAGCTAGCCCTACTGAATACAGCAATGTTGGGAGCTAAACTTGATCAAATGATTTGGAGCATTCTGGAGCTAAACTTGATCAAATGCAGAGTAGTTTGGATTTTTTTTGGATAAAGGACATTTCATTGAATTGATATATCGAGGTGATACAATCGCATCTAAAGAATGCCCGGCCTCTGCATAACTCGATGCACATAGCCAAGAAGTCCAACCGACCCCAAAAATCAAAACGTTTTACAACATAAAAATATAAATAAGTCCGGCCTATGATGTGGCAGATCCTATCCGGAGATCACACCGCCATCCATGGGGGGAGAAAACCTCCCTGGCCGTACGCTCCAACCGTGTAGACGCCATCATAAAAAGGTCCCTGTCATCCGGCCTCTGCAGGATAGACCAAGTACGGAGCCATCGCGTACATATATGAATAATCTGCATAGGAGATGAAGCACATTTTTTATTAAGAACCACATCATTCCTGGTAAGCCACAATGCCCAGCATAAGGCAGCCGCCCCCACAAGAAAATGTCCAGAAAATTGTTTATCAATACCCCTCAACCAATTGCCGAACATGTTACGAGCACTATGTGGTAGGTATAAATTTGAAGCTACTTGAACTATGGCCCAAACCACTCGAGCGAACTTACACTCAAAAATGAAGTGCTTAATAGACTCGTCATGTTGGGCAAAGACACACGCCTTGGTGGCCTTCTAGTTGCGTCGTGCCAGGTTATCTCTAGTTAAGATGACCCCTCTGTTTAGGAACCCGATGAATATCTTCATGCTTAGAGAGATTTTAAGCTTCCACAATTTCCTGTTATCAACCGGAACATCACAATGAAACATTGCATCATACATGGATTTGACTGTAAACTTGCCATTCTGATGCAAATTCCATCGAAAGATGTCCGGTTCATCTGACAGTTGAATAGCCTCTAGACGTATGAGTAGCTCATTCCAAGATGCCAGGCGAGGTCCTAATAGGTTCATATGGAATGAAATATCAGGGTTTTCTTGTCCCAAAACTTGTTTGACAGCGACAAATTTATGTCTAACAATCCTATAAAAACTCGGGTATTGCACCATGAGTGGTGTGGTCCCTAGCTAGGTGTCTTCCCAAAATCGAACCTGGGAACCGTCCCTAACCGAGAAAGTCCCAAATTGGAAAAAGAATTCCTTGGCCTTCATGACACCAGACCAAAAATGTGAGTCACCAGGTTTCCAATGGACTTGAGAAATGGCTTTGGATTCCATGTACTTATTATGAATGATTTGCTGCCATACTCCATCCTCAGTGAGTAGTTTATAAACCCATTTGCTGAGAAGAGCAATATTTTTAATCTCAAGGTCCTGAATTCCAAGTCCCCCTTGACTTTTTGGTCTACATAATACAGTCCACCTAGCCAATCTTTATTTCTTTGATTCATTATAGCACCGCCAAAAAAACCTAGATCTAAAGTAATCAAGATGCTGAAGAACCCCTTTTGGTAGATGGAAGAATGACATCATATATAAAACCATGTTGCTTAGGACGGGATTGATCGATATCAACCGCCCCCAATATGACAAGAGTTTGGCTTTCCAACTGGCTAGCCGTTTCTCAAGTCTCTCTTCCAGGTGCTTCCAGTCAGCGATAATTAAACGCCGATAGTGTATGGGAATACCTAGATACTGAATCGGGAACTGCCCGAGCTGGCATCCAAAAATGTCAGCATACTTAGGTGCATGTTCTGCAGCATCCTCAAAGCAAAAAAGTGATCTCTTATGAAAATTAATCTTGAGGCCAGAAAGTTTCTCAAATGCACATAAAAGCAGCTTGAGATTTCTTTCTTTATCTAGATGACGATCCAAGAAAAGTATTGTGTCATTCGCATATTGTAGGATAGATAAACCCTCTTCTACCAAATGAGGAATGACGCCGCTAACTTGACCGGCCACCTTAGCCCGCTCAACAAGGGTAGCTAGCATGTCAGCCACAATGTTAAACAAAAGGGTGATGCGGGGTCCCCTTGGCGAAGCCCCTTCCTTGTCTGAAAATAGTTGCCAACCTCATTGTTAACTTTGATGGCCACACTACCTCCAGAAACAAAACTCTCAACCTATCGAGACCATTTTGGTGAAAACCCCTTCATGCGTAACGTTTTCAACAAAAAGGGCCATTTAACTTTATCATAGGCTTTTTCGAAATCTATTTTAAAGATCACTCCATTCAACTTTTTTGGTGAAGCTCATGTACCGTTTCATGCAGCACAACCACACCATCTAGTATGTTGCGTCCTTGCATGAATGCTGTTTGAGTGGACTTGACGACATGGTCAGCCCCCCGTTCAACCAGTTAGTAGTGACCTTCATAAAGATTTTGAAGCTTATAATGAGAAGGCAAATCGGTCCATATTGTTGAATACGACTGGCCTCCTTAATCTTAGGCAGTAGGATAATCTCCCCAAAGTTTAAGCGGGAAATATCAAGGTCTTCGGTATGCGGTTGGTTAAACAACTGAATCAAGTCCGCCTTGATCATGTCCCAAAAGCATTGATAAAACTCTGCCGGAAAACCATCCGGTCCCAGAGCCTTGTTGTGTTCCATTTGAAACACCGCGGTTCGAATTTCCTCTTCAGAAAATGGAGAGGTTAAGAATTCATTTTCCGCTTCCGAAACTTCAGGGATGTCATGAGTGATAGACTCGACCAGCTCAAAATGTGTTTCGGTGGAAGGTCCAAAAAGCTCTTTGTAGTATTTAGTAATAAAGTCTCTGAGCGGTGCTTCCCCCTCAATACGGCCTTCCTCCTAGTCAAGAGCAAAGATATGTTTCTTTCTATGTCTGCCATTGGCTAGCATTTGAAAATATTTCGTATTATCATCACCTCGAACGAGCGAATCAGCCTTGCAACGTTGGTACCATTTAATCTCTACCTCACGAAGAAAGCGTGCAATCTGCTCATTAAGATGGCTTTTTTGCTCAATCTCAGCAGCAAAAAGAGGCCTCACCTCCACAATTTTATCGAGGGTATCGATTAAGCTAGAAATCCGCAACTTTTCTTTTTTGTAAATGCCAGTAGTGTGTTTAGCCCATCCACGAAGGAATTGGTGCAAGGCGCGGATTTGATTGTTCCATCGTTGAATGGGCGTGTTGCCGCGAGGTTGACGCGCCCACACTTTCTTGACCATGTCCAGGAATCCCTCTCTAGTGAGCCATCCCAATTCAAATTTAAACTGATGACGGTTAGAACTTGGAGGTGTTTCTCCAAAATCGGTTAGCAATGGAGCGTGATCCGATAAGGCCTCAATCCTTTCTAGTGCCCGTACCGAGGCTAGGGGATATTTATATTCCCAGTCGGTGGTAACCAGCACCCGGTCAAGTTTTTCGAAAGTTGGAACTGGTCGGTTATTGGCCCGGGTATACTGACGGCCAGACATAGTGAGCTCCCGCAGATCTAGGCTATCAATAACAACATTAAATAGGAAAGGCCACCTAGTATCAAACCGGTCATTGTTTTCTTCCTGCTGATATCAAAGGATATTGAAATCCCCCCCCCCCAGATTAACATGGGATGGGGATTGTCTCAGCAGGTATTAACAAGTTCCTTTAGAAAAGCAGACTTAAACTCGTCCTGAGCGGCGCCATATACAACCACCAGGCTCCAAAGGAAATTGTTGGACTTGTTTCGAAGGTGAAATTTGATATGATATTCCCCCTTTGACGTGGACAAAAGTTCCAAGTACGTGGAATGGATGCCTAGCAAGATTCCACCGGACCTCCCAGACAGGGGTAAGATGTGTCATTCATAATTGTAACCACTTTTCCCAAGCCCTGCCCGCCGACAAAGAAAATTAATGAAGGGGTTATTAAATAGTTCATATCAGGAAATGACGAACTAAATAGGCCGAGATATAGTTAATAATGATTGAAATTACCTGTTGACTATCCCCTTCACGATGTTGTAGTCACTTTCTTTTTTAAGTAGTGAGTCCAGTACTTCAACTTTTCCTTCTTCAACTTTAATGTCTAACAAGATCTAGTGGTACAAATTAAGCGGGCATGTGCATAACACTAATCAACTATAACCCTAAACCCTATACACTTATTAACATCTAGCTAGTAAGCAAAAACAGAATTTGTAGTACAAGACAGTGTGACTCACTCGAAGTTGTAAGGAAGTAGTATATCTTCATTGGTATTGAGGCACTTCAAGAACTCTAGCATGTTTTTCTCTACATCTTGTCTACACCATTCCAATTTCCATGTGTATTCATTAACGGTATTTGGGTCAATGAACCCAATGCCATAGCGTCCAACTTTTTTCATTTCATACATCTTCATCCTGCATAATACCACAGAAAAGAATATATATAGTGAGGATATATAATTACAGGTAATTAATGATCAATCAATGAGCACTAGAGCTAGCTTGAAACTTAAATTACAGAAAGTAATCACTTACAAACAATAGCAACTGACGATAGATTTGTCGAGTGCATCTTGATTGAATAACGGAAATAGTTCTGAATACTCAACGGAAAGAGCTTTCTTATGGAAGTAATGCTCTTCCTTGACTGGCACCCTGACACTACTAGGAAAAGGCCTACTAATGGCGCACTGGTTTTGCCTACTAATGGCGCATTACCAGTGCGCCATTAGTAGCATGCCACTAGTATATCTTACTAATGGCGCACCAACTAGTGCGCCATTAGTATGTAACAGCATGCGCCATTAGTGTGCCTCCCGGGGGGCCATATGTAAGCATGGATTTGTCATACTAATGGCGCATTCTCTGTTGATGCGCCATTAGTATCCTTTGGCATACTAATGGCGCACCTGGTGGTGATGCGCCATTAGTATGAATATTTGGTTTTTTTCCTTTTCTGATTTTTGCGCAGGTTGCAAAATATATTATTAGACAGAATATAAAATATATTATTAGACAGAATATAGACAGCAGCACACAGCAACATCAGATTCATCGAATACAATAGAAGATTAGTCTTCGAATACAATTCATCATATTAGTCTCCGAATTCAAAAGACCGAACAAAGATAAAACATTACATGTCTCAAGACCGCGAGTATCGAGTTTGTCTTCACATTACAAGTCGATATCGATCATCTAAACTACCATCACATAGAAGAGAGCTGTGGTCATCACGATGAGCATCACCGCGATCAAACTGGTCTTCATCCGGTTCCTCCAATGCTCCCTCCTCTCTCCCGCTAGATAGCGGGCGTATCTAGATTCGGCCTCCGCCCTAGTGGTGTACCCTTTGTAACTATTACCGCTGAAACGGTGAACCTGTCTCCGACACTCCTCCTAGTCGTCGTAGACTCCGGGAACCTTACCCTTGTACACGACATACGACGGCATCTCTATGCACAAGCCAAACAACAGACAATACATAAGCAATATGTAAGTATGCAACAAAAGGATCGGAAGAGAAAAGCAAGACATTAATAGCACGATTCATGGTCCTACTAATAAATAGCATCGATTACATCTAAGTTGAACGACTGTCCAAACCAAAGAGACATACGAATTCATTAAAGTATAATTACAACATGAGCCAATCAATGTTTCAGAACTACACATCACTACTTTCGACTCAACTCATCGGACAGGAACGTGGATGAAGCCGCCGTCTGTCGTGATGGTCATGAAATCGCGGTCGTTGTCACCCTGCATTTGTAGCATTTCATCTATGTCACTATTGGACGGTTGATATATGAGGAAGAACTGCCCCGAGGTATGAAGGACATCTTGATGGATGATGTCCGCAAACTCCGACTGGATGCGAAAGAATTCTTGTCTGAGGTCCGCGTCCTGGACTGCCGACAAGCTCGCGGCCCAATCTTTGAGATTATCTGGTAGCAGAAGTTGATGATGGTCCCTTACGATCGCCCGCATGTGATGAAGGTCGTTGTAGGCATCCTTCTGACCGCCAGGCGGCTGCTTGACGCAGCAGAACTTCGTATTGTGTGAGAACATGTGCTTGTCGTACTTACGAACTGCCCTGGTGAAGGTGCCTCCAGATTTGGCGTAGGCGGGGAGAAAATCATCAAGAACTTTCTTGACATTTGTGTAGTCTATATTGGAGTTACGGTTCGGGTCTAAATACGTGGCCATGGAATATTTTGGGCTTAAGAGGATGAGTGTGCAATGTGTGTCACTGCACAGAACACGGAATGTTAGAAAAAAAAGAACGATCGAAATCTAAGAAATCATATGTTACGGGACAGTTAAGGGATGACTTACTCGGGAAAGTAAGCCACAAGGAAGTTATCCTTTTCTGGGTTTGCCAAAATGACGCCTTCGAGGTGTGAACTCGCAACTTGGCGGTCCCCAGCGCTGCTCAAGTGCTTGGCACGCATGTAGAAGGGGTCGACTATCACGATGTTCGGGGTCTTGTCTCTAATGATCCGCATCTCCATACTCAGCGAAAACAGTCGAACGAAGGTGTAGTGTAGCGGATGAAGGTTAAACATAGCAAAGATGTCATCAAACCGCAGGACGATCGTACCCCCGATGTCGCCATCCACAAAGCCCTTGCCCACTGGCACCTTGGCCACGAAAACCGGGTATGCCACATCCTTCTCTCTGAGACGCCGCTTCTCCAAAGAACGAACACTGTCGTGTAGACTCCGCATAGCACCGGTTGCAGCATTCAGCATATTTGGCGGTAGCATCGCCCTACCCACCACATGCACCCTCCTCGAGATATCCTTAGGTGAAGGTGGCCCGTCCTGAGCACGGATCGAACTCGGTGCCGGCTGGCTCGCACCGGCGCCCTTGTTAGTCTTTCGTTCCCGTCCCTTCTTCTTGATCTCCTGTAATGGGACCGAGTACTGCTCACAGACCGCCTTCTTGAGCGTGTTGGGGCTGATAATATTTCGCACCTCAGCTATTTGAGACTCGGTGAAGGCGGGAGCTGGAGGCGTGTCCTGAGAACTGAACACCAGACGACGCCTGTTGCAATTGGATTCCTCCGCCGCACCAGCTAGATCGCGGTCATCTTGGTTGGGTTCTTGAACTCGTCAGCGTACCCATGTTCGGCAAAGTACTTATCAACTTTGGTAAATGTACCGTCGTCATTGTCGTCGCCGTCCGGATCCTGTGCCATAGGGCTGTCCAGATACTATGCCATAGGGATGTCCGGCAGGTCCGGTAGCGTTGCGGCGTTCTTGCCATGGCTTGGCGCCGGCACGACTGGCGGTCTTGTCTGTGGGGTGGTGTCCCCTGCCCCCAAACGAATCTGGCTCTTCGGCCAAAGCAGGGGCCAGTTTACGCAGGTGCTGAGGGTCATCTCATCTTCTTCGTCGGCCCCAGCGGGTCGAATCGGAGGTAACAGCTCGTCGCAGCCTGGCAGCACCCGAACCACTTCAACCCTATACATTGTGGGTGGCATCGGATTACCATGGAACATGGGGTTGCTCGGTTGAACGATTCTGCCCTTGGCGACATCGATCAACTCGGCGCCCACGAAGTGTAGAAGAGTGCAAGGAACATCGGCGGTGCCCTGCAAAAACATGTACAGGGCGTCAGGGATGCCCAGTCAAAGGCAAGGAGATGAAGTCATCGGCCGAGAGGCTTGGTTACCGTGATGCCGTCGAGCTCGATTAATGTCGAGGCACCACCAACGGCGGGCGTGCAACTGACGGAGGGGGCGCTTGCTGGCGAGGTGCCGACCGGCGTACACCCGGGTGCATTAAGCTCCAATGCCCGTGCCGGCGCCGGAGACACGAATACCGCCTCCGCCGGAGACACCAATGGCGCCGCCACCGGAGACACCAATGGCGCCGCCTGCGTGCTGTGCGAGTTGCTGGCCGTGAAGCTGGGAACCGGGGGAGGCCCCTGTTGGCCGCCCGCAATCCACGTCGTTAGCCCATGAATCAATGTAGGCACCATGGCGTTGAGCGTCGTTCCATGTTGTTGTTGCACTTGCTCTTGGACAAGCTCCGAAATCCGCGCCACTTGTGCCTTGAGTTCTTCAACCTCGCGTGTCTGGCTTTCCGAGCTGGTCTTTTTCTCCTTCCGCACACCAGCGGTATAGTATGACCCCCATTTTGTGGACAAGCCTTTGCCGGCCACACGACCAGCTGATGTCGGCTTAGTGAGCTTATCCTTGTTTTTCATTACGTTCAACGCCCTATTTAAAGGGGTGTCGAAAGGGGAGCTCTTAGACGACCCCGCGCTACTGCTTTCAGTGTCCTGTGAAAGGAACGTGAACCATTTAGAAATATTGGGGATTAATTAGAGTGCAACCATATGGAGCTAATTACGCGGGGGTGTATTCCTTACCAGAAGAAGCTCAAGCGCCCTGGTCTTCGGATCCATGGTAAGCTCCTTTGTTATCGGGTCCTCCTTGTACCGGGCCCTGATATAGTTCCTGGTCTGCTTGTCACCGCTGTATTTCTCGAAGCGGGGCGGTAGGCCTTGCTCGGCACGCTCCGCGTCCTCCTTGTCCCATATAGGCTCCGCCACTCTGTAACCGTCGGGACCGAGTTTGTGTTCCCCTAAGTTCAACTCCCGCATTTCTTTCCCCCACTGACTTGATTCGGAGGTTGCACTGCTCTCGCACTTGATCTTGAACTCCTTGTACTCATCTTCGCTCATCAAAGGATATTTCGCCTTGATCTTCTCATAACTATCACCTTTATCAATCATTCTCTTCACCAGGCTTTTCCAAGTAGACAAGGCCGTGCTCATCTTCGTGAGGGCGGCACTGTTCACTTTATTCCCTGAGAGGCGTGTGTTTTCAAATTCGGCAGGGAAGTTGTATCGTTCGTGCAGCTTCGTGAAGAGGAGGTTGTGCAAATTCCCTCGGTCCTTATGCATAAGGTTCTCGGTGTTGATCGAGACGGTGCTCCGGAGAATGCACCCGAGCTGAAGCGAGTACCCCTTGACTATATGTTTGGGCTCCATTGGATTCCCGTCGGAGTCCACTTGAGTGAATTCCTCCTTGAGGGTGCGGAGCGCATTCGGGCGCCGGTCCTTCCTTTGCTTCTTCGATTGGCTGCCATCTGTGTGTGCGCCGCCATCATCAGTGGTGGCATCCTCGGCGGCACCATCAGTGGTGTCATCCCCGACGCCACTAGGGGTTGTGTAATCAGGATCGGTGTCTTCTGCGACGTCCTCATAGCGGTGAGGTTGTTCCTCCATCTCCTGGGACAGCTCCCGGAATTGCTTGCCGCCCGAACCACCGGCCTCATCGTTGTGGGCCATGTTTTGCTCTAAATAGGAAAAAAGTTTGGTCAAAAAGTTTGTTATTGTCAAGGAACAAGATCATGGTCTCATCATTTAGGGTTTGTCGACACCGAGGCACCCTAAAAGCCTAAGCTTTCATCATTTAGGGTTTGTCGACACCGAGGCACCCTAAAAGCCTAAAAGTACATCATTTAGGTTCTCATCGACACCGAGGCATCCGGGGCAGCCAAGTTAAGTTTTCATCATTTAGGGTTTATCGATGCCGAGGCACCCTAGGTTGGGCCTAATCACTAGGCACTAATCACTTGGCTCTATTGCCACCTATGTTGGGTTTATCATCTAGGGTTTATCGATGCTAAGGAGAATTCTAAGTTGGGCCTAATCACTTGGCTCTATTGCCACCTATGGTTTAATGCAGGAAGAATAAAGGGGTAGTTGATCCTACTTAATTAAGTACTAAGATACCCCGGCCCATGCATTATCGCAAGTACCCCATATGTCCTATTTTTAGCAAAGTCATGCTAAAATTCACAGAAAATTTCAAATAGGACATATGGAGTACCCGAATTTGCCAAAACGGAAGTTAATCGACATTCCGACAAACTCAAGGGCCTCTCGGGGTACCTGCAAATTCATCACGACACGATGGTCGGAGACAAAACCCAGCAAACTAGCACCACAATGTGCCTCTACTTTCATATGGATGAAAAGGCCATAGACCATATGGTCCTCTGCTTTCATATGGACAAAAATCAGCTCAACTTATGTGAGCTTCCATTCCAGATCTAATAGCAGCAAGTTGTTCACTTGTAGCTCAACTTATGTGAGCTGCCTTCAAGAAAAGAAATCTGCAGTGGCACATCTGCTCTCTGAATACATTGGCAAGAAACAAAACAACACCTAGTACCATCCATCTGCTATGGCCAGATCATGCAGTTTAACTAAGCACTAACAGGTAATTATATAACAGAAAACTTGGCGCGTATGTGTCACTTAGCTTGGGCAAGCAACATACCTCGTCCTCTTGGTTAGTCCAAACAAGCTGTATGCTGAGCCTCAACTCACCACCTGCACATTTTACAGCACCCATGAAATGAAAAACTAAACATAATTGTCAACCAACAAAACCAAAACACAAACATGACTTCAAATTTTCACGATCAGCAAGAAAAACAGGGTTTTCAACTACTATATTCAGTTTCATGGCATCAGTTGAACAGTTGAAAAAGAAGAAGCTTCATTTAAATATCTTGCTGCTAACAAACATAACTAATGTCAGTACTCAAAAAATAGAGTGACCACACAGGGAACAAACAAACTATTCCCTTTTTATTTCTTCAGAATTGGACCAGACAGAGAACAACTCCTTGGAAGCAAACTTATATGAAAAGGTTCAGCAACTTGAAACGTAACTCTTATATGAAAATCTTCTGTATGATCAAGTAAGCAGAGCACATGTATATACATGTATCACTGTCTTGGAGCCAACAAACGCCTCAATTTTTCTCCAACCGTGATCGAACCTGATCGCCTATGCTTCTTCTTTCACTCTCCTGCATAAAGTTATTGTTACTACCTGGGAGGGATTATATGCTTGTTTACCACTACTAATACCATTTTTTAATATTGAAACATTGTTACTAAGTAAGGCTTAATTTCATATTTCTGCAAACTAAGGTAAACCAATTATTACATGCATAAATTTCTCATTTGGAGAAGCCAAGTATCAAAGGTTTCGAACCATGAGAATTTATTGCATTTTTCGGTGACAACACGGCTAGGAAAAAAAGACTCTGATACAGAGACTAATGACGCGATGCCCCCCTCCCTTAGAGGCATTATCACAAACACCTATCAAGCACAATCCTTTCACATGTAAACTTGAGCATGCTCTGGAAAAATCACATAGCAAGCAAAAAATTGAACAGAGGATGCAAGAGGAAGGAGGTAGGGGGGATGAGGGAAGAGGGAGGAAGGATGAAGGAGTGGTGGCTACCTGCCTACGGACTGGTCGTCGGCGTAGCTCCGGGCGGCAGCGTTGCTGGGCAGGAGCGCCTGCTCCAGGGAGGGGGCGCCGCTGGTGGGAGCGGCTGCTTGATGGGGGGAGGCGCTGCTGGGGTCCTGTACCAGAGGCGGGGCCCGTCCTGAGCACGGATCGAACTCGGTGCCGGCTGGCTCGCACCGGCGCCCTTGTTAGTCTTTCATTCCCGTCCCTTCTTCTTGATCTCCTGTAATGGGACCAAGTACTGCTCACAGACCGCCTTCTTGAGCATGTTGGGGCTGATAATATTTTGCACCTCAGCTATCTGAGACTCGGTGAAGGCGGGAGCTGGAGGCGTGTCCTGAGAACTGAACGCCAGACGATGCCTGTTGCAATTGGATTTCTCCGACGTACCAGCTAGATTGCGGTCGTCTTGGTTGGGTTCTTGAGAAAGAGGCCCGCAGAACTCGTCAGCGTACCCATGTTCGGCAAAGTACTTATCAACTTTGGTAAATGTACCATCGTCATTGTCGTCGCCGTCCCGATCCTGTGCCATAGGGCTGTCTGGATCCTATGCCATAGGGATGTCCGGCAGGTCCGGTAGCGTTGCGGCGTTCTTGCCATGGCTTGGCGCCGGCACGACTGGCGATCTTGTCTATGGGGTGGTGTCCCCTACCCCCAAACAAATCTGGCTCTTCGGCCAAAGCAGGGGCCAGTTTACGCAGGTGCTGAGGGTCATCTCATCTTCTTCGTCGGCCCCAGCGGGTCGAATCGGAGGTAACAGCTCGTCGTAGCCTGGCAGCACCCGAACCACTTCAAACCTATACATTGTGGGTGGCATCGGATTACCATGGAACATGGGGTTGCCCGGTTGAACGATTCTGCCCTTGGCGACATCGACCAACTCGGCGCCCACGAAGTGTAGAAGAGTGCAAGGAACATCGGCGATGCCCTGCGAAAACATGTACAGGGCGTCAGGGATGCCCAGTCAAAGGCAAGGAGATGAAGTCATCGGCCGAAAGGCTTGGTTACCGTGATGCCGTCGAGCTCGATTAATGTCGAGGCACCACCAACGGCGGGCGTGCAACTGACGGAGGGGGCGCTTGCTGGCGAGGTGCCGGCCGGCGTACACCCGGGTGCATTAAGCTCCAATGCCCGTGCCGGCGCCGGAGACACGAATACCGCCTCCGCCGGAGACACCAATGGCGCCGCCACCGGAGACACCAATGGCGCCGCCTGCGCGCTGTGCGAGTTGCTGGCCGTGAAGCTGGGAACCGGGGGAGGCCCCTGTTGGCCGCCCGCAATCCACGTCGTCAGCCCATGAATCAATGTAGGCACCATGGCGTTGAGCATCGTTCCAAGTTGTTGTTGCACTTGCTCTTGGACAAGCTCCGAAATCCGCGCCACTTGTGCCTTGAGTTCTTCAACCTCGCGCGTCTGGCTTTCCGAGCTGGTCTTTTTCTCCTTCCGCACACCAGCGGTATAGTATGACCCCCATTTTGTGGACAAGCCTTTGCCGGCCACACGACCAGCTGATGTCGGCTTAGTGAGCTTATCCTTGTTTTTCATTACGTTCAACGCCCTATTTAAAGGGGTGTCGAAAGGGGAGCTCTTAGACGACCCCGCGCTACTGCTTTCAGTGTCCTGTGAAAGGAACGTGAACCATTTAGAAATATTGGGGATTAATTAGAGTGCAACCATATGGAGCTAATTACGCGGGGGTGTATTCCTTACCAGAAGAAGCTCAAGTGCCCTGGTCTTCGGATCCGTGGTAAGCTCCTTTGTTATCGGGTCCTCCTTGTACCGGGCCCTGACATAGTTCCTGGTCTGCTTGTCACCGCTGTATTTCTCGAAGCGGGGCGGTAGGCCTTGCTCGGCACGCTCCGTGTCCTCCTTGTCCCATATAGGCTCCGCCACTCTGTAACCGTCGGGACCGAGTTTGTGTTCCCCTAAGTTCAACTCCCGCATTTCTTTCCCCCACTGACTTGATTCGGAGGTTGCACTGCTCTCGCACTTGATCTTGAACTCCTTGTACTCATCTTCGCTCATCAAAGGATATTTCGCCTTGATCTTCTCATAACTATCACCTTTATCAATCATTCTCTTCACCGCGCTTTTCCAAGTAGACAGGGCCGTGCTCATCTTCGTGAGGGCGGCACTGTTCACTTTATTCCCTGAGAGGCGTGTGTTTTCAAATTCGGCGGGGAACTTGTATCGTTCGTGCAGCTTCGTGAAGAGGAGGTTGTGCAAATTCCCTCAGTCCTTATGCCTAAGGTTCTCGGTGTTGATCGAGCCGGTGCTCCGGAGAATGCACCCGAGCTGAAGCGAGTACCCCTTGACTATATGTTTCGGCTCCGTTGGATTCCCGTCGGAGTCCACTTGAGTGAATTCCTCCTTGAGGGTGCGGAGCGCATTCGGGCGCCGGTCCTTCCTTTGCTTCTTTAGTTGGCTGCCATCAGTGTGTGCGCCGCCATCATCAGTGGTGGCATCCTCGGCGGCACCATTAGTGGTGTCATCCCCGATGCCACTAGGGGTTGTGTAATCAGGATCGGTGTCTTCCGCGGCGTCCTCATAGCGGTGAGGTTGTTCCTCCATCTCCTGGGACAACTCCCGGAATTGCTTGCCGCTCGAACCACCGGCCTCATCGTTGTGGGCCATGTTTTGCTCTAAATAGGAAAAAAGTTTGGTCAAAAAGTTGGTTATTGTCAAGGAACAAGATCATGGTCTCATCATTTAGGGTTTGTCGACACCGAGGCACCCTAAAAGCCTAAGCTTTCATCATTTAGGGTTTGTCGACACCGAGGCACCCTAAAAGCCTAAGCGTACATCATTTAGGTTCTCATCGACACCGAGGCATCCGGGGCAGCCAAGTTAAGTTTTCATCATTTAGGGTTTATCGATGCCGAGGCACCCTAGGTTGGGCCTAATCACTAGGCACTAATCACTTGGCTCTATTTCCACCTATGTTGGGTTTATCATCTAGGGTTTATCGATGCTAAGGAGAATTCTAAGTTGGGCCTAATCACTTGGCTCTATTGCCACCTATGGTTTAATGCAGGAAGAATAAAGGGGCAGTTGATCCTACTTAATTAAGTACTAAGATACCCCGGCCCATGCATTATCGCAAGTACCCCATATGTCCTATTTTTAGCAAAGTCATGCTAAAATTTACAGAAAATTTCAAATAGGACATATGGAGTACCCGAATTTGCCAACACGGAAGTTAATCGACATTCCGGCAAACTCAAGGGCCTCTCGGGGTACCTGCAAATTCATCACGACACAATGGTCGGAGACAAAACCCAGCAAACTAGCACCACAATGTGCCTCTACTTTCATATGGATGAAAAGGCCACAGACCATATGGTCCTCTGCTTTCATATGGCCAAAAATCAGCTCAACTTATGTGAGCTTCCATTCCAGATCTAATAGCAGCAAGTTGTTCACTTGTAGCTCAACTTATGTGAGCTGCCTTCAAGAAAAGAAATCTGCAGTGGCACATCTGCTCTCTGAATACATTGGCAAGAAACAAAACAACACCTAGTACCATCCATCTGCTATGGCCGGATCATGCAGTTTAACTAAGCACTAACAGGTAATTATATAACAGAAAACTTGGCGCGTATGTGTCACTTAGCTTGGGCAAGCAACATACCTCGTCCTCTTGGTTAGTCCAAACAAGCTGTATGCTGAGCCTCAACTCACCACCTGCACATTTTACAGCACCCATGAAATGAAAAACTAAACATAATTGTCAACCAACAAAACCAAAACACAAACAGGACTTCAAATTTTCACGATCAGGAAGAAAAACAGGGTTTTCAAGTACTATATTCAGTTTCATGGCATCAGTTGAACAGTTGAAAAAGAACAAGCTTCATTTAAATATCTTGCTGCTAACAAACATAAATAATGTCAGTACTCAAAAAATAGAGTGACCACACAGGGAACAAACAAACTATTCACTTTTTATTTCTTTAGAATTGGACCAGACAGAGAACAACTCCTTGGAAGAAAACTTA
Source organism: Triticum aestivum (assembly GCF_018294505.1). Taxonomy (NCBI): domain Eukaryota; kingdom Viridiplantae; phylum Streptophyta; class Magnoliopsida; order Poales; family Poaceae; genus Triticum; species Triticum aestivum. Next base: position 6,698,497 of record NC_057800.1, read on the forward strand.
TATGAAAAGGTTCAGCAACTTGAAACGTAACTCTTATATGAAAATCTTCTGTATGATCAAGTAAGCAGAGCACATGTATATACCTGTATCACTGTCTTGGAGCCAACAAACGCCTCAATTTTTCTCCAACCGTGATCGAACCTGCTCGCCTATGCTTCTTCTTTCACTCTCCTGCATAAAGTTATTGTTACTACCTGGGAGGGATTATATGCTTGTTTACCACTACTAATACCATTTTTTAATATTGAAACATTGTTACTAAGTAAGGCTTAATTTCATATTTCTGCAAACTAAGGTAAACCAATTATTACATGCATAAATTTCTCATTTGGAGAAGCCAAGTATCAAAGGTTTTGAACCATGAGAATTTATTGCATTTTTCGGTGACAACACGGCTAGGAAAAAAAGACTCTGATACAGAGACTAATGACGTGATGCCCCCCTCCCTTAGAGGCATTATCACAAACACCTATCAAGCACAATCCTTTCACATGTAAACTTGAGCATGCTCTGGAAAAATCACACAGCAAGCAAAACATTGAACAGAGGATGCAAGAGGAAGGAGGGAGGGGGGATGAGGGAAGAGGGAGGAAGGATGAAGGAGTGGTGGCTACCTGCCTACGGACTGGTCGCCGGCGTAGCTCCGGGCGGCAACGTTGCTGGGCAGGAGCGCCTGCTCCAGGGAGGGGGGCGCCGCTGGTGGGAGTGGCTGCTTGATGGGGGGAGGCGCTGCTGGGGTCCTGTATCGGAGGCGGGGCAGCGGAGGGTTCGGCCGGCTAGCCGCGCCGCGGTGGCGGGCTGGCAGCGGTGGCGGCGGCTAGGAACCCTAGTTGTCGCGCTCGGGAGGGAGGTTGACACAGGCGGGGCCGCGGGGGGAGGGGGGCGGTGAGGGCGCGGGCGGAGGGGGGACGGTGAGGGAGGTGGTCGGGTTCGGCGGGGGAAGCGAGCACGGCCGGGGACGGCGAGCACGGGGGAAGTGGTGGGCGGTGGTGGTCAGGCGCGGGTGAGACGAGGCAGGGGAGGGATTAGAGAGAAATGGAGATTAGGGATTTTAGTGGGGGGAGGCTTAGCAATGGCGCACCACCCAGGGGTGCGCCATAAGTACATCCATAGCAATGGCGCACCACCGAGGGGTGCTCCATAAGTAATTTAATCTAGCCCGACTTGTCAGGTTATATACAACCTAACCCTATCTACAACAGACCCCACCCACTAGCCCGATTGGTCAATACGCAGCACACACACCAGTAGGTCCTGGGTTCGATTCCCAGGCTCCCCAATATTTTTTATGCATTTTAAATCCTGTTTGATATTTATTTGTGTTTATATATGTTCAAACTTGTTTAAATCATAACAGTAATATTTTTTTATAAAAACAGTAATAACCCCCCAGGGGTGCGGGGGGCGGGTGCTCGTCGGCGGCGGTGGAGCGGGGAGGGTTGCGGTGGGTCGTCGGCGGCGGTGGAGCTAGCTAGCGGGGGAGGGTACGGGTGGGATCGAGATCGAGATGGAGGGGGAATCGAGATCGAGATGGAGGGGGAATCGAGATCGAGATGGAGGGGGAATCGAGATCGAGATGGAGGGGGATCGAGATCAAGTGTCCTCATGAATTCAAAAAGTGCCCATGAAATTTAAAAATATTCATGACATCAAAAAGTGCCCATGAAATACAATCGAGAAATGAAGACTACGATTTAAATACAATCGATCTTAGCTAGCTATCTGTTCACAATCTTCTTGCCCTTCTTTTTCGCAAATGGAGTTCTTTTGTGGAACGGACGTCCTTTAGGTAGGGTGGTCCTGCTTCTTCTTGTGGTGTGTGCTGCTACATCGTCGTCGTCGTCATGTTCGATCTTCGGGTCACCGTACTTGTTAAAGTCTTGCTCATTGGCTACTCCATCCATTCCGATGATCTTCCTTTTGCCTCTCCTCACGACAACACGACTGGGCTTTGACGGGTCGGTAATGAAGAAGCATTGGTCCACTTGGGAAGCCAGTACCCATGGCTCATTTTTCGCGGTGACGTTTGCGCCCGCGGTCTTGGATTTGGCTTCGGGTATAACCATGGTGGTGAAATACCGGTCTTCTTTTAGGACGCTCTTGGCCCATCTGACACAGAACATTGGGACCTTCTCCCCAGCGTAGCTCAGCTCCCAGATCTCCTCGATCCTTCCGTAGTATCTGTCCTTGTCGTTGCCGGTGTAGGATTCCATCTTTACCCCGGAGTTCTGATAACCATCGCTCTTCATGTCCTTGTCCTCGGTGTAGAATGTGTAGCCGTTGATATCGTACGCCTCATAGGTCATTAGGTTGTGCTCGGCGCCCTGTGACAAGGCGAATATGAGTTGTTCTTCCGCGGAATAATCCTCATGTAAAGGGTACGACAGAAACTTCTGCTTGAACCAACGCGTGAAACATGAGTTGTGCTCTTTGAGTATATCTCCGTCCGTCCTCTGTTGGCCTCGGTCATTGTACGTCCTCTCAATAAAGGTTTTGTGCTCTACCACCCAAGGATCGACCACGTCTATGTGTTGTAGCGCGACTAGGTTTGCTCTTTCAAAGTCGGCGAGTCGACCCTCGAAGTCGACATGCATTTCGCGGCGACCCTCACGGTGACCCCATCCAGCGAGCCTACCGAGGTGCCTGTTGACGGGCAGACCAACGGGGTTCTCGATGCCTAGATAATTCGTGCAGTAGGAGATGCACTCTTCGGTCAAAAAGCCCCTGGCTATACTTTCCTCTGGACGTGACATGTTGCGAACGTATCCTTTGATGACACCATTCATCCTTTCGAACGGCATCATGCTGTGCAGGAACGTCGGCCCGAGTTGGATGATATCCTCCATGATATGGACCAGCAGATGCACCATAACGTCGAAGAATGCAGGCGGGAAGTACATCTCAAGCTCGCATAGTATCACCATGATCTCTTCCTGTAGCCTTCTGAGTTGCCTCACGCCAATCGACTTCCGAGAGATGACGTCGAAAAAGTTGCATAGGCCAAATAGCGTTTCACGGACGTGCGCGTCCATGATCCCACGGATTGCAACTGGAAGTATCTGCGTCATCAGCATGTGACATTCGTGAGACTTCATCCCGCTGAACTTCTGCTTTGCTGGGTCTAGGTATCTACTTACCTTCCCCGCGTAACCGTAAGGAAGTTTTACTCCTAGGAGGCAGGTGAAAAACTGCTCGATCTCCTCCTGACTTAGAGTGAAGCGCGCGGGAGGGTAGTCATTTCCGGTCTTCTTGGCCTTTTTGCCTTTGCGATGACTTTCTGTGTCCTGCTTCGCCTCATCATCATCATCATCATTAGCGTGAAGCTCCTGCCTGATGCCCATTGATTTCAAGTTTGCCCTTGCTTTCGGCCCATCTTTGGTCCTCTCTGGCATGTTGAGCAGGGTACCAAGCAGACTCTCGCACACGTTCTTCGTCATATGCATGACATCAAGGCTGTGAGGCACACGGTGGATCTTCCAGTACGGCAAGTCCCAGAAAACAGACCTCGTTTTCCATACCTTCAGCAGTGGCTCTGGGGCCTTTCGCTTCTTTCCTGGCTCTGGTGCCTTTTGCTTCCTTCCCGGCAGTGGGCAGTCTTTCCAATTTTTCAACAGCTCGTCTATTTCCTCGCCGCTCCTCGTACACGGGCGTTTTCGGGGTTCGGTTTCACCATCGAACAGATCCTTGCATTTCCTCCATGGGTCATCGTCGCAAAGCCACCTTCGATGTCCCATGAACACGGTTTTCGAAGACCCGGGATCTCTATCTAGCTGGCGATACGTTGTGTCATCCATGCACCTTACACATCTAGAAAATCCGTGGACTACCTGCCCCGCGAGATATCCGTAACCGAGATAGTCATGCACCATCATGAGCAGTGCGGCTCTCATAGGGAAATATTCTTTCTCTGCGGCGTCCCACGTATTGGCTAGCGTTTTCCACAGCGTGTCTAGCTCCTCCTTCAGCAGCCCCAGATACAGATTGATGTCATTCCCTGGTTGTTTCGGCCCTTCAATTAGCATACTCATGTGAATGTACTTCCTCTTCATGCACAACCAGGGGGGAAGGTTGTACATCCACACAAACACAGGCCAGGTGCTATGTGTGCTTCTCTGGCTGCCAAACGGATTGACTCCATCGGTGCTCGCGCCTAGCACGATGTTCCTTGGATCCTTCCCAAATTCTGGGCATTCAAAGTTCAACGCTTGCCACTAGCTCGCATCCTTAGGGTGACTCAGCATCTTGTCTTTTTCTATTTCTCTCCGGATCATTTCCGTCATCTTCCCGCTTCTTCTCATCCCTATCCGCGTGCCAAAGCAGGAGATTTGCTACCTTCGTGTCCGCGAAATACCGCTGCAGACGAGGAGTGATCGGAAAGTACCACACCGATTTTCGAGGAGCTTTCTTCCTTTTCTTGTATTGAGTGACGCGGCACACCGGACATATGGTAGACTCCGCGTGCTCGTCCGATAAATGATAAAATTGTTCATGCACACATGGTATTTCACGTGCGGTAAATCCAGAGGACACACGATTTTCTTCGCCTCCTCGAAACTGGTCGGGCACTTGTTCCCCTTGGGAAGACGTTCGTGCCAGAATGACATGTTCTCGTCGAAGCATGCGTCGGTCATTTTGTGTTTTACCTTCATCTCCAGAGCCATGAGCGTTACTTTCAGGTGGGTATCCTCGGGCCTGCATCCTTCATACAATGGAGTAACCGCGTCTATCTCCAGTTGATCCATCTTGGCTTTCTCTCGGGCGGCAGCTCTTGCATTATCCGTCTGCTTGAGAAGAAGCTCTTGAATATGAGGGTCCTGCACCCAGCCTCCATCGTCGTCTGCTCCGGCATCTTCATCTTCATGATCGTGCCCTTCGTCTTGATCTTCCTCATCATCATGTACGACATCTTCTACATGATGACTGTGTACAGCATCACCGTCATGATCATGTCCAGGAGATTCTTCGTCTTCTCGCCCGCCCTCGCCGCGGTGGTACTTGTCTTGTTGCCCTTCCTCATTTCTTGCCCGGCCCCGGCCATGGACGACTTCATAGTCATCTTCATCACCTTGCCACCGATAGCCATCCATGAAACCACGCAAGAGCAGGTGGTCCCGCACCTGCCCGGAATCCGGGTCCGCAATGAGGCTCTTCAGCTTGCATCTTCGACACGGACATCTTATCTCCGTCTCGTTCTTTTGAAGCATCTCGGCCTTCGCGGAGCTCAAAAACCTATTCACGATGCCTTCAGTCATCGTGCGGACCATGGTCGCCTCCGGGGTAGAGCAAAACGATATTTTAGAACCAAGAAAAAATTTGGCACGACCTTCCCTAAAAATAGGACCAAAAAGAATGCATAGTGCCAAAATTCTCGCCGAAACGGAAATGAATCAAAACATTCCGGCAAAATATTGGCAACTATCACATTTCAAATACCGGTACCTTCAAACACAAACATATATGCAACACCACAAACACATGCAACACCACAAACATACATAGATCTAGCTAGGCCACAAAAAGTGCATGTGCACGTTGTTGGAGCGAGCTAGGGAGAAAGAAAGGAGATCTACATCATGAAGATAGCTTTCCCCTTACTTACCTATCAAAAAAGGTAATTTCACCACTTAATTTTGATGAATCTATGGTGGAAATGAGGTGAGGAGGAGGAGGCAGCCGAAAGCTTGGAGAAGGAGGTGGAGGGAATGAAGTGGGGAAAGTGAGTGGGTAGGTGTGGGGCTGTCCAAAATATCTTGTTGGGGTCCCAGGTTACTAATGGCGCACCACAAGGAAATACGGCATTAGTAACCCTGGTTACTAATGGCGCACCTGCAGGTGGTGCGCCATTAGAAGTTTTGCAAAAAAGTAAAAAATATAAATATATACACTAATGGCGCACCGTGTAATAGTGCGCCATTACTAGTTTAAACTAGTAAAGTAATGGCGCACTGTGAAACGGTGCGCCATTAGTAGTTTTGCAAAAAAAGAATAAGAAAAAAATTACAGTAATGGCGCACTCTCTGCCTGGTGCGCCATTACTAGTTAGAACTAGTAATGGCGCATTGTCGACCTGATGCGCCATTAGTATGTATGGAAAAATGGAAAAAAATTAATACTAGTGGTGCACCCTGTTTCTGGTGTGCCATTAGTGTCTTCCACACTAATGGCTCATCACCAACAGGTGCGCCATTAGTATATAGTAGTGGCGCACTACTTCCCTGGTGCGCCATTAGTATCAATCCTATCTATAGCCCTTTTCCTAGTAGTGTGAGGGACTCTCGATTGGAACTTTTGGTAATTTTCATGTACCAATCATGCAATTCATACATTCTCGTTCGGAGGTTCTTGACCTCCTCGGGCTCGACCAAAGGTTGGCCCCAGACATATTTCCGTTTTATTTCCTCCTCTCTAAGGGGAGACATGGGCTCGATCTCAGGGAGTTGTCCAACAGTGATCTTGAGCATTTCAGCCTGCATTATATGCTCCTCGGTTATTACCACATCGCCAAGCTGGGGAACGTTAACGGTTTGCCCACAATAATATTGGGCGCGCGTACTCTCATGTGTTGTTGGCACAACAAGCGGGGGGATCGATTGCGCCGCCTGTTCTCCCAGCTGGGGAATGGTTTTCCCGCTTTTTTTGACAGCTGCTTGTTGGCTCGAGCTCGAGCTCGCTTCTTTCTGTAGTTGTGCTCGATGTGCCTTCCTGATTTGGCGCTCATAGTCTGAGTCAACAGGCTTGGGAGCTGGTTTTCTTGCCATATGAATAAAGTAGTCCATAACTTTCTCAGGCACTTTCTCCATCGGCGGCGGTGCCGGTTTCGGTCCAAAATGGGAGCCCACTTCGGCCCTCACTATGGCTGTGTTATGCTCCTCGGTCATGTCGTAAGGCCTCTGAGGAAGAGGAACGAGGCTTGGACCATATTTATATCGCTTGTCTCCACCTGTACTTCCTGTACTACCTCGACTCGTACCGCTACGCACCATAGCTGCGGCGTGTCTCTTCTGCGATTGCTGAGGCGGCGGAGACGGCTGCCATGGCTGAGTTGGAGCAGGAGGAGTGGCCCGACACTGTGCCGGAATTTAAGCAGGAGGTCTGGCCTAACACGGTGTCAGACTTGAAACAGGAGGAGTGGCCTGACGCTGTGCCGTACTTGAAGTAGGAGTCTGCTCACGCATTCGTGGTGTTGGCTTCATTTCCGTGCCTCCGCTGCTTACATCCACGCGCCTCACACGACACTGGCCTCCTGTGCCTACGTCAACGTGCATGTAGAACCTGCACTTAAGTGCCTCGTGTGCCTGCATCCACATGCCTATAGAAAGGCTCCACTTCAGCACTACCACGTGACTTCACAAACGTGGTGCCTTCATTTCTGTGCCTACACGTACATGCACCCACGTGCCTAACGTGTCACTCGCCCAGACTCTTACGTGCCCCGTAAAGCCACACCCACGTGGCTTCACGAAAGTGGTTCTGTAACCGAGTAGTCGGACCCATGCCTCTGCTGCCACACGTTTGTGCATCCAGAGAGTGCACACCCGTGACTTGAGAAAACACACGTACGTGCCTGTTGTGGATTCACCTTTTCTGCCTTCCATGCCTGAACCAACGTGCCTCACGTGCCTAACGAAACATGCGCCGTGACTCTTACATGGTCCCACTGCCACGCCCGCGTCGCTCCTGAAACTTCACAACCATGCCTCTTGAACCGTGCATTCTAACACATGCCTCTGCCACCGCACTCTTGTACTACATCCAGAGGGTTGATACCCGTGCCTCGAGAAGCAGCATGTCCATGCCTGTGTTAGATGCATTTCCGTGCCTCCGGTTCTTACATCCACATACCTCACGCGACTCTGGCATGTCCCGTGGTTCTCGAACTGCCTGTAGAACCACACGTCCGTGCCTCCTGTGCTTCCCTCTGGAAGTGCCTGTAGAACCCACACTTCTGTGCCTCCTATGCCTGCATCCACATGCCTGTAGGACCTGCACTTATGTGCCTCGTGTGCCTGCATCCACATGCCTGTAGAGAGGCTCCACTTCAGCACTAACAATCTCAACACTAAAAAAATACTGTAGCACACAAAAAAACCCAAGCCAAGCATAACGAATCTTGATGCCCAAACGGACGGTTGAAGATTAGAGACGGTTCGATGATTTCCATCTCTCCCTCCCTCTTCTACTAGCTTGCTTCCCCTTCCGCAAAGTAAATCTCGAAACCTTCATCACTCCCGCACGCTCTCCTCCTTCCTTCCGCACACAAACACAAACTCGAAATCGAGTTCGCGTCACCGGACAACCGCCACCGCGTCCGCCAACCACACTCAAATCTGACATACAAACAGCCACACTCTGCCCGAGACAACACCAATAATCCCGCCGGCTGTGGCGACCGACGGCGAGGACTTCAACAGCGGCGGCGGAAATCGCAACAAAAAAGGAGCAACGACACAATAAGCAGATGGAAACGAAGAACACCGCACAAGCAACTGAAGGTAATTATCATTCTATCCCACTCCATTCCACCGGGTAGATCGTAGTGATTTTTCCACTTCCAGGAACAGCAACCCTAGCCACCGCTACCAAGGAGTTTTCTAATAACCTAAATCAATTTTCCTAACAAATTGAACTAGCGCAGAGATAAGATTTTATAGAAATGCTACTGCTCTCCGCCCTGGGATTTTCCCCATACGATTTGTGCTCAAAGGTAAAAAACCTGAAACATCAGTAACTAGAATACGTCGATAGATCCAAACCCCGCAAGCATCCTGAGAGGCCAAAACTGATAACCGTACGAGATTTTCTACATCCCTTGTCCCGTTAATGTAACCGATTTTCAAATTAAGTGCCTCTATTGTCAAATACCGTGAACAAAGAATAGGTGTACCCTGTGCTTCTAGGGTAAAACAACCCGTGCCTCTCTATCCATGCAAATTTGTTTTCACACCATGCAGGTTTTTTTCCTGTGACACTCGACTCTGCTTCTAACACCTACCCATTTTTATGCAGCAATGACAAATCCTCACGAAGAAGCTAAAACCCAGCAAAATACTGATGAAGACCCTGCTAAAGAGCATGCAAATCAGCAAGCTCCTGTCAAAGGTTTGAGCAAAAAGTCTCCACTGTCCATCTACAAAAAACTATATTGAGAGTTATTAATAACATAACATCTGTCCTTGACAACATAATTAAATATATCTACAAATAAAACTACCTGCCACTTTTTATATATTTCTTTATAAAAAACATTAAAAATGTTTGCACACTCTCTTATTTTTAATTCAAAAACAGTTTAACTTACCCAATAAATCTTGAACTATCATTGATGATATTCCTCCAATTATGAAATATCACCTGCAGAGTGCATTTTTGTCTCAGAAAATGCTTCACCCTAACTTCACTACCCCAGTTGCACTCATAACCATAATTAATATTTTCTTCCATCCCCTGATTAGCTCAATCGGTAACAATAGTAATAACCTATCTTAACCCAAGAAAATAAAACTAAAAATCCCCTTAGGGAGTTTCACATTCCTTATGCATAATCATGGAAGATATATATTTTAAATGTGTATCAACTATTTTCGGACAAAAAGAACATCCTTTTTTGTTACCTGGTCATTATACAGGACACGAAGATGGTGATATTCAAAGCGCAGAAACAGGCAGCATGTCTCCTCATTCATCAGAAAAGGACACAGAACAAAACATGAGGAACAAACCACCTGCAAAGAAATGATAACTTACACTAGGCTCAACAAGAATAAACATCTAGCAACAAGCAAAAAAAGAGGAAATCATATACAAGCAATGTTTCTACTCCTGGAGCAAAAAGGCAAAAGCAAAAGGACAATGCTGAAAACATCATCGACACTAGTACCTTGCAGCATCAGCCATTACCTCTAATGGTACTCCCGCCAACAGCACCAACCGCCATGAAGAAACAAGGTGAACACAAGAAGAAATACAAACGACGAAGGGTAGAAAAAGAACAAGACGATACCAACAGCGAAGGTTCAGATACCAATGATGACGACGATGACAGGGAACATGATGCAGATTTCATTCCTACAGACGACGATGATGCCGAAGAGCATGACACCGACGCAGAACATGACGACGATGTAAAAACACACTTATGTACTACTTTTGAATACCACTATTAAGGACTCCGGATCTAACATTCCTTTCTAACGAAAACCTTTCTTTTTGTCTTCTGAAACAGAACAAATCAGGACAGAAGGACAGAAAGAGGAGAAAGACATGCAGAAAAGAATTGGCAGCACCAACAGTTGATGAAGAACAACAAGAAACAGACGAAGAGAAATGCCAAATCAAGGCAGGGGCAGCATTCGCTCATGTCAAGAAAGCATGGAGTTTACTTAAAGACCGTCACAGGCAAGATATTAGGACGGCAGGATTTGGCAGCATAGAGAACTGCAAAATAACGGGCTCCATCTGTAGACCACTTGCAGCACACATCTACGACAACCTGGACATAGAAAGCATGACAATAACCTTCGGTGATGGTACCGAAGACAAGAAACTCAAGATTACCAAGGAAGCTATACACAAGGTGTTTGGATACCCAAACGGCACGGAAAAGTCAGCACCAAGGCCAGCGAAGAGCCCAACTTCAATGAAAAAACTGATGTTAGACCTTGGCTTCAAAATTACAAATTTCAGGCCAAAAGAACTGTTCACGGAGCTAAATGAATTGGTGGAACTAGATGACGAACAGTCAGACAGGAAATCAATTAAAATATTTTTCCTTATTTTTTTCCACAACATTGTTTGTAGGTCAAGCGCCGCTATCTTCGCCCGACAAGCTATAATGGTAGAGGACATGGACTATCCAGAGATGGCAAAGATGGATTTCTGTGAGGTAATCCTCGAATGTATTAAGGAAGGAGCCAAGATATGGCAGAAACATAGAAATTTGCCTCAGGAAGAAAAGAACAAAAAGCATGTCAATGGTTTGGCACAGGGGCCAGTAATCATGTACCTCGACTCCCTGCTGCTACCAACCGACACAAAAGAAATGCGGGAGATTGCAAAGACGATGGACAAGACCTCATTACCACGAGCAAACCATCTCAAAGAGAGTGACCTAGCGAAAATAGCTAGAGCAGACATGAAAAGGGATGGAAAAGCACGACCAGATGACTATGAATTTGGCAAAATACAAGTATAGCTATATTGTACATAAATCAGTCCTTCCCTTTTTGAAAATGGTTTCCATTCTAATTAACTACATTCCACCAAAACGAGGCAGACATGGAAAGGAACAGCAGAGAGGATCTTCTATGCCAACACAGCATCAACTTCGTCTTCAATTCGGCAGATAGCAGGAGAACATCGCAAACAACAGCAACACCAGAACACGACCAAACTGCTACCACCTCCACCCAAATGCCGGCGCGAACCACGTGTCGGCACCAGCGGAAGCAGGGAACCAAACAAAAGCATCAGCACAGGAGCAGAAGAAAGATTCCAAAGGATAAACAAATTATTGGAAAAAGTACTCCATGAAGCAGAACAGATACCCGCAGTAACCACCAGGGCTGAAAACCAATGCAACGAAAAGGAAAAGATATTGAATTAAAAAACAAGAACCTAGTCGTGCAACAAACAATTGCCCTGATGGATTCATTGGAACAACTCAAACAATTCTAGGACATAGTTTGCATAAGGTACCTGACAGACAACGCGATCCTGCAGACACTAGAGCAAGCAGATCCAGCATCCTCAAGTAGACTAGCCGATGCCAACCGCACGAATGAAATCGTAGACACAACAAAACCAAGAGAAAGGAGAAAAAAGAAGAAGATGAAGAGAGGAAGAGATGAACAAAATCAAGGGACATAGGCATTGACAAGAACAAGATAAAGCGGCAAAAACAGGTAAGTAAATACTAATGCATGGTGCCATACGCACCATAAAGCAAACCCATGTTTTCATACCTAAACTGAAAAGAACTGCCTCAATGCTTTCAGGAACGTACCAATAGCACGCCAGGCCAAGATGAACTCCAACAGCAGGATGGCATCAACAACCCCAAAAACACGAATGAACACAACAAACAAAGCAACCTCACAACAAACAATGCTACAACAACAACTACCCCAACACAAGCACAAGATACGATCGACGTCAGAACCTGTGAAGAGGTCAGTATGAACATCCATTTTTCCTTTCAAAATCGGATAGAGTTATAAGTGAACTGACAAACCTCCAACAAAATTTAGGCTCAGCTGAAGAACAATCAAGTCAGCAGCCCCGCCAACCAAATGCAAGAGCCTAACCCACAATCAACCATTAGCATAACAAACAACAAAGAAGAAGAAAACAACAAAGAGGAGGTAAACTTCCATAGCCCACTATTACCCACACCGAAAACTCATAAATGGCAGGAAAGAAAGTGAACCACAAACTCATATTGTTTGATCTCCAGGTATCACAAGCACTGCAAGACCAAGAGACAACCCGTGTTGAAATTGAACCCCATAGTGAACCTCAAACAGACGAAAATGTCACAGAACAGGAACTTTGTGTGCAAGAGATTTCCAGCGCCACAACATTGCAGATCACCATCACGAGTACAAAGGAGAAAGCGCAAGATATCCCAGCAGATGAGAAACAAGAGACTGTTATACCTAACAAAGAAACAGTAGATGCAGGCACAAATAACCCAGTCATCAACACGGAGGTAAAAATTCAACAACAACAACCACTTTTCAAAATATTTTTATGATGTCTGAACTACCTAATACACCCCGCCACGTCAATACAAAGATTATAAGGGATGTCTCACCCTTTTCTTTGAACAAATGCAGGAAACAAACGAGTACGCTGATCTCAAAGATCAAGAACTTCAAACAACAACATCTGAAGAGGTGAGGTTACAAAGCTCAGACACAAATGAAGTTCAATCTATAATTTCATTTTTTATTAAACGGGAAGAGGAAGCAAGCAAAAGCACTGGCATAGACATTCAACAAGAAAAACTAGAGGACAACACGAGACAAGGAGAAGCCGTAGTACAAGCAGTAGACAGTCCTGCAACTCCAGAGATAGAGGTCTTATAAAAAAATTGTAACTGAACAGTCAGAAATGCACCCATTTCTTAAATATTTTTTGTGTTGGTGCAGGAACAAGAAGCTCAAGAAACCATCAACAATCAAGACCATCAAACACAACCAGAGGAGCCCAATGAAGAACCCAAACATGTTCTTCAAATGATAGACAATAATTCCACTGAAGACCAAGCCACAAAAAATTCACTCACCAAACAACAGGTACCAGAGACAGCGGCAGCGTCAATGACTGAAAAGGTAAACTTATGAAACCTGCAACTATGAAATTATAAAATTGCTGCGTGCATAATCAAATAAACTCCAACCTACCACATTTGTATTCACTCCAATGGACTCTCACTTTGCCGCCTCTATGTTTGACCAGCTGCAAGAAAAAACAAGGTCAGTGACGATGAACAGCAAAATAAAGAGCAAGAGAAGGACCCAAAACCACCACTGAATGAAGAATCAGCAGTAATAACAACAAATACAGAGGTGAAAACACATAACACCTCTTCATGAACTTATAGTTGAAAACACGCATTTGACATTTCACTACTTTTCTGCATAGCAGAGAGAGGAGACCAATGAGCAAAAGGAGGACACTGAAGAAGGGTAATATGTTCTTCAAAAGGCAGCCATAATAGAAGACCAAGCCCAAAAATATTCACTCACCGAAAAACACGCAGCAGAGACGACAGCAGCAGCAACGACTGAAAAGGTAAAGTTACATATGTTGGTCCTATCAAAGTATAAAATAGCTATGTGGAACCTCAAATGCACTGCCACTTAGCCACCTCTGTGTTTCAAAAGCTACAAGACAAAAACGACAGCACCGGCGATGAACTACAAAAGAAAGAAGAAGAAGATGCCCAAAAACCTCCACTCAACAAAGAACAAGCACAACATTCAGCAGCAACGATTGAGGAGGTAAAGTTACATAAGCTGATTCTACGAAAATATAAAGTAGTTCCATGAGAACTAAAATGCACTCAAACTTAGCCACCTTTATGATTGAACAGCTGCAAGACAAAAACCATGACAGTGACAATGAACACCAAAACAAAAAACAGGAGGATACCCAAGAAACTACACTCGACGAAGAATGGGTGGAACAGTCAGCATCACCAACGACAGCTCAACAGGTGAAGTTGCACAAAATATTTCCACAAATTACACGACTTAATCACAATCAAAATAGCTCAAACAACGCACCAAATGCTTCGTTGTTTTCCCATAACAGCTGCTATAATTGAAATAAAGTAGCAAGTTAAATTATTTCAATGTTTTTTCAATGATAACGCAGAAACACGAAGAAGGCGACCACAAAGATACAAGCAATGAAGCAGGCACACACATTGTTCCAGAGAAAGAAGCAGAAACCATCGAAGAAAACCCTACACCGTCGTACAATGCCAATTCCCCTGGCAGAGAGGTCAGGGCCAACCAGGTCGAGACTCAAAAACAAGACGGAAAAGACCACCAGCAAGACACGATGGTTGACAAGGAAAAACATGATGCTAAGAAAGACACAGACGACTCAAATGAGGATGCATAAAAAACTGGACAAAAGGGTACAATGCAAAAAGAAGAACATAATATGCCGCAACAAGCAGAAGGAGAACAAAAAAGGAACAACACTAGACAGGACATATCTTCTAGCATCGAAGTAGGCAAGACAATATAAACTTAATTGCTATCTTGTGATCTTGTGACTTGGAGTTATTTATATTAAATTCAAAATCATCGCAGGCACAATGGAGAAAGGGGACAAAGATAGTGATTCCGTCAACAAAGCCATCGAAGAGCTGTACAACGCTGTATGCAAGCCATGGACACAGAGAGAAATGTAAGTTCATGCAACTAACACAAAACACATTATTACACACGATCATTTTGACGGTATCATGTGTAAACTAAAACATTTTTCTAAATATACTTTGCAGGGATGAGCTTTTCATTACAATGAACAAGTTTGATGTCAATCTAGGCCATGTCGCCGAAAGTTTCAAGGTCGGTAATTCAGTACGCACTGAAGCAATCGAGCCCATGCTAACAATCTTGAAAAAACAACTAAATGGCACAGGGAGAAAGATTCTGTCATTAAGCAACACTGTAAGTAAAGATCACGGCAAAAAAATCACTTTTAAAACAATATATATGACTTTATAAATAGATAAACTTCCCCTATAACTGAACTTACAAATTCCCTTTGTTTATCTGTGACAAAACAAGCAGCACTCGATAAAGGAAGCCGACGACGACGATCCAATGTGCTACAGAAATAATGATCAAGGACACATTAGAAAAAAAATTACTACCTATCAGGCTTACATCATTTTTCAACATGCAAGAAGAAGAAAAACTGCAAGATTATAACATGGTAAGCAGATCAGCTTGCGTATATGTTATGAAATGTTATCTTTTTATTTTATGTTTCTAAATATAAGAAGATTTCCAAATATTTTCTTTTTATTTTTTGTTTTGCAGTTCCTTCTACCATGTTCGTTGCGCGGGTTTGAGCAAGACGAAAATACAAGTCATTACTTCACCATTACAGTTAACATGCAAAAACAGCGCTTTGAACTCCTTGACTTTTCAACTGCATATCCAGGCACAATAGAATTCTTCAACAATGTAACCAGCAAATTAATAAAAATATAGAAGCACGTACGCACAGAGCTACAGCTTTCACAAAAAAGCATCGACCATTTCAAAAGGGTCAAACTGCAGGTGCGCCACTTCAAGGAGAAGACACGTAAGCACTTCCAACAATTCACTTCTTTCTTTTTTTCAATGCAAGATTCAATACTACAATTACTGAAATAATGTTGTTCTTTCGTGTTTTCAATGCAACAGTTACCACTACCATTGCTCCAACACTTCTCTTCTTTTCGTTTCTTGAATGCAACAATCTAGTACCATTCCTCTACATGCAGAATGGACTGCGCATTCTATATGTACATGAACCTGAAGCACTACTCCAATGATGGAACAGCAGCAAACTTAGAGCCAGAACAAGTAGCAGAGTTGATGAAAAAAATTATATATCAACTAATCAGTCAACACAGAGGGAATACCAAACTGCCATTAATCAAGTGTACAACAGGTTAGTCTTTTCACAAACTAATCCTTATAATTTTGTCACACTAGAAGAAGTAATATTCTTTTTTTATTATTATTTTTTGATTCTAACAGATATGCTGAAGTATGAAGTTGATATGGGAGACAAGGAAATGCAACAGACAGAATGTTGCGTACTAGAAGAGTTTCCGCCAAATCCCAAGCCAAAAGAACATATTATGCATGCGACAACCACAAAAGAGCATGAAGTTATTGATATATCCAGTAAACACAAAAAGGTTATGGATGTCAGTAGACACGTCGTCGCCCAAGAATCTTGCACAGACCACGAAGAAAAGGATCCACCAATAGAACCAGATCAACCACCACCAGACAATAAGATACCACACCATTCTGAAGAGCAAACAGACGAGCAAAATATCAACAGCAATACCCCGAGCACAGCTCAACTTGAATAAACAGGCACTGATTTAAAAGAGGATGGCACAAGCAACGACGTACCAAATACACAAGAACAGGTTTTCGAGCAGAAGAAACAACATGTTCTTCTTCAAGAAGAAACAGGCTCGACAAGCAATCAGCAACGCATCTACAGCACCATCTCTCTAGACTTCCTAAAACCCAAAACAATGGAAAAGCACGACGAAGTTGATGAATTTCTTTCAAGCCTTAACCCGCTCCAACTAGAGGTATACAACGAGCATGTAAAGATGGGCGTTGCATTCGATGTAATCAAAACATGGCTGAATGACCATGAAAGCTATGAATTCAACAAAAATCACACGCCGTATCTGACAATCTTGCAGCAAGAATCAGGAGAACATTCAATGCCTCAATCATCTGAGGACAACTCAGACAAGAAAATCTTGGTCAAGAAGAGACCGGTAAAGCCTTCAAGAAGGCTACATGGAAAAATTCCTACTTTTGTCCCAGGAGATTTCAAATTTTATGGACAAAGTGAGAGCACTTCATGAATACCTATTCAGCAAAGAAGGACAGGATGAATGCGAAGAGTAAGTACTTTCTCTTGTCACAACAAAAAAACTAAGAAATGTTGCCCCTTTTTAAACCAACCTAACCAATGTATAAACTTTTTCTGCTTGCAGTCTAAACCTATATATTAGCTCGAAGCGACCTGATTGGATTACAGGAAAACAAATGATGGAACAGCTACGGAAAGGAGATCAGGGACAGATGGAGGGATCCATCGCAAACGCATTGTTCAAAGAATGGACAGTGCAGCAACAATACAACACAACCTTTAACTCACTCTGTCTCCAAACACCGCAGATTATGATACCTCACAACACAGCTAAACACTACACACTATATGTGCTCAACAATTACACGAGATCCATCGACATACTTGACTCACTGAATTACAGAGACGGAGACGGAAAAAACATGGAAAACACACCATAAGGATCACCCAGAACTGGTACGTCAATTCAACCTTGTTTCCTAATTGGTTTTACAGTTCCTGCATTCCCTTGTTTAATGCCAAAACCCAACAATAACACCAAACCGTAATCACAGATTAAAAGGATGCACGCACTCATGAAGAAGCATTATGGCGAAGCGGAGCTACGAGGCAACGGCAAACCAAACTAGTCGAGGATAGCAGAAACACCTAACAGAGATTGTGTGCCAAAACAGCAGGGTACCCAATGCGGACACTTCATGGTTCAATTTGCAAAATACTGGAATGACATTGATCTCATAAAAGATGATGAGGATTTCGATGTAAGTGAATAGTACGAGAGCATCAATTTTAATTTTTACAAGCAGCACTACTTGAATACTCAATTATCTCATGAAAGAAAAATAAAAGAATATCCAATGACCTCCATGCAGCAAAGCAACGTAGATGCCGAGTGGAAACTAGAGTTCCTTTTTACAGCCATATTTGGTGAAACAAACCAAGTAAAGTGTGAGGAACTACCTGGAAGAATCAAAAAATGCAAACCAGAAACTTTAAAGTTATTTTCCACCAACAAAGGTAAGAAAATCATTTCTACTTATCTTTTTTTTGTAATAACCTACCCATCCCACGATTCACCAATGTCTTTCGTATCACAAGAACTTACATATCACATATCTGCTTACGCTGACAGAAACAGGTGAAACTAAAAGGGACAAAAGACAAAGCACCAGTCTATACCCAAAACATTCTCATTGCTTCCAACACACAACGGAGGCGTCCGACCTCTTCCATCTAGTCATGAGCGACAGCTGGCAGGAGGAATACAAAAAGTGAGTTGTTTTCTATTGCACCTCAAAATAGTTGCACAGAGGCCAAAAATAATGTAAAAATATGTTTCTCACTGACCGTGACCTCCAAAATTATTTAATCTCCCTATCACAGAAAAACTATATTTAGGCGCATCCACAGGGACAGTGAAAGCACGCAACTTACTGGAGCCCAACTGAAGGCAGTATTTGGTCCAAGACCAGCACAGACGAACATACCATCATACGATGACATAGCAGAAATCTGGGAAAGCAGACAAGATTCAAAACAGAGTGACAGAGTAATATTAGGCCCAAACTTTGCAGAGGTAAAATTTTAAAAAGCAAAATCTTGTCTATATTGCAACACCTACTCTTTTTATATTGTTACACAGCTCTTTTTTCTAACAGTTTTTTTCATCATAATTATTGTTTGCAGCATATATTGGATTTAAAGCATCACAAAACTAGTATTAAAAAATTTAAAATGAATTGCAAAAAAGAAAGAATCAGCTGGTTCCCATGTATCTCAAGGAAAATCAACGGAAAAAGCTCTCAACAGCAAACATGGTAACAACCCTTTCCTCCATGACAAAATCTCAAAATATGCGTTCTATTAAATTACTTTATATTAAACTATCATCTAAGCAACAAGTATTTTGCACACATATATTCATTCCAATGGAGAAGGATGACCGCTATGTACTATATGTGCTGGACAAATACAAAAACAAAGTTCACATTATTGATCCTCGAGAAATGACTCCAGTGGAATTTGAGAAAGAAAAGATAGACGTAGATAAATTGGATCAAAAAGAAGCAAGTCGAGTTCTTCAGGAAAATGAAGATGCTGAAAAAGAAAAAGAAAGACAGTTTCAGGAATATCATGTTCATAAGTTGGCAATCGTAAGCATTTATACATAACAATTTTTTTAGTTTTACAAGTTGCAATATTAAAACAATTAATTACAAAATGCAATATTCCCAGGTACCTAGGTTTAAAGAAGTCTTCAACACCATACTAGGACAAACAATGACTGCCAAGGGTACAAGATGGCAGATTCATACCGTGCAAGATGTTTCAGTGGTAGAAAAGGGAGAATCAACATTTGCTGTTTTAAAGCTTGCATTCATCTACAATGGTGAAAAGTTTGTCGAAGACCTGGAAGATTTGACAGTAAGTTTATATAGATTTACTTATAAATAACTTATATGCACAAACTCTAATAATATACTTCTCTTCTCGGCAAAATTTCACAGGATGAGGTCAAAGACTGGAGGGCAGAGGCAATGTACATTCTCTTAAGTAGCGAGATGAATCAAGTCAAAGCTAGTGAAATGGGTGACAAGATTAGCAAGATCTTGAGCAAAAATGAAGACTAAAACTTTTAATTTAGCCCGCGAGGCTAATTCTATCTAGACGTGACAAAAAAGTTTATCAATAACTCCAATTTCTATGTAATGTAGTTAGAACTTGCGTGTTCATGCCTCTTACATCATCAGAGAGTGCCAGTAAACTATAAACAACAATGCCTCTTCTTATTTGTACGACGGCGCTGACTCCCAAAACGAACCCTTACGCGTGACTCTAGAAACCACCCTCCTGTGGCCTTGTACCACCAAACCCTGGGTCACCATGCCTCCGGGCAATATCCACACACACACATACCCTTACGCGTGACTCTGGAGACCACCCTCCCGTGCCTCCAGAGTTGACATGGCCTTTGTGCCACCAAACCTTGGGTCACCATGCCTCCGGGCAATATCCACACACACACATACCCTTACGCGTGACTCTGGAGACCACCCTCCCGTGCCTCCAGAGGTGACATTGCCTTTGTGCCACCAAACCCTGGGTCACCATGCTTCCGGACAATATCCACACACACACACACATACCCTTACGCGTGACTCTGGAGACCACCCTCCCATGCCTCCAGAGGTGACATGGCCTTTGTGCCATAAACCCTGGGTCACCATGCCTCCGGGCAATATCCACACACAAATACCAAGAACGCCTCAACCGTGGCTAGCTCCTAGGCACACGTGACTTCACATGCTTCAAACCCGTGCTTCTGGAGGCAACATACCAGTGACTTCACGTGACTTCACATGCTTCAAACCCGTGCCTCCGGAGGGAACATACCAATGCCTTCGTAGTATACACACATGTGAATGCACGCACAAACCTAGCTCGTAAGAAAACGTGACTGCACATGCTTCAAACCCGTGCCTTCAGCACAACCTTCAGCAAAACATTCAGCACATTCTTCAAAAACATGCTTCGAACCCGTGCCTTCAGCACAACCTGCTATATAAAAATTAAACAAGCAGGTTCCCTCGCGCCGGAGGCGCCGTGCCACACCACGGCGTACAACGCGCCGCACGAACCAGCAGCACGCCGCACGACCAACACACACTTCGACCTATGGCCCCCCTTCAAGATGTTTATGAAAATTGAATGAGCCGAAGGCGAGCCGAAGGTTCCCTCGCGCCGGAGGCGCCGTGCCACACGACGACGTACAACGCGCCGCACGAACCAGGGCGCCGCACGACCAACACACACTTCGACCTATGCCCCCCCCCCTCAAGATGTTTATGAAAATTAAACGACCCGAAGGCGAGCCGGAGGTTCCCTCGCGCCGGAGGCGTCGTGCCACACGACGACGTACAACGCGCCGCACGAACCAGGACGCCGCACGACCAACACACACTTCGACCTATGCCCCCCCCCTTCAAGATGTTTATGAAAATTAAACGAGCCGAAGGCGAGCCAGAAGTTCCCTTGCACCGGAGGCACCGTGCCACACGACGACGTACAACGCGCCGCACGAACCAGGATGCCGCACGACCAACACACACTTTGACCTATGCCCCCCCCCCTTCAAGATGTTTATGAAAATTAAACGAGCCGAAGGCGAGCCGGAGGTTCCCTCGCGCCGGAGGCGCCGTGCCACACGACGACGTACAATGCGCCGCACGAACCAGGATGCCGCACGACCAACACACACTTCGACCTATGCCCCCCCCCTTCAAGATGTTTATGAGAATTAAACGAGCCGAAGGCCAGCCGAAGGTTCCCTCGCGCCGGAGGCGCCGTGCCACACGACGACGTACAACGCGCCGCACGAACCAGGACGCCGCACGACCAATACACACTTCGACCTATGCCCCCCCCCCTTCAAGATGTTTATGAAAATTAAACGACCCGAAGGAGAGCCGGAGGTTCCCTCGCGCCCGAGGCGCCGTGCCACACGATGATGTACAACACGCCGCACGAACCAGGACGCCGCACGACGAACACAGACTTCGAATTATGCCCCCCCCCCCCTTCAAGATGTTTATGAAAATTAAACGAGCCGAAGGCGAGCCGGAGGTTCCCTCGCGCCGGTGGCGCCGTGCCACACGATGACATACAACACGCCGCATGAAGCAGGACGCCGCACGACCAACACACACTTCGACCTATGCCCCCCCTTTCAAGATGTTTATGAAAATTAAAAGAGCCGAAGGTGAGCCAGAGGTTCCCTCGCACCGGAGGCGCCGTGCCACACGACGACGTACAACGCGCCGCACGAACCAGGACGCCGCACGATCAACACACACTTCGACCTATGCCCCCCCCCCTTCAAGATGTTTATGAAAATTAAACGAGCCGAAGGCGAGTCGAAGGTTCCCTCACGCCGGAGGCGCCGTGCCACACGATGACGTACAACACGCCGCACGAACCAGGACGCCACACGACCAACACACACTTCGACCTATGCCCCCCCCCTTCAAGATGTTTATGAAAATTAAATAAGCCGAAGGCGAGCCGGAGGTTCCCTCGCGCCGGAGGCGTCGTGTCACACCAAGACATACAACGCGCCACACGAACCAGAACGCCGCACGACCAACACACACTTCGACCTATGCCCCCCCCCTTCAATATGTTTATGCAAAATTGAACGAGCCGAAGGCGAGCCGGAGGCGCTTTTCTTCAACTTAGTAAAGTTATTATACACATGTGCCTCTTCTAGTGTTTACTTGTGCCTATAAAGAAGTCACACGATTGAATGATTCTGGAGACTACTGTTTTACATTAAAAAGTTGTTTTTTTCTTTACTTGGAAGGTCACATTTGATAGTGTTGGTAGTCCTCGCCCGTAACTACCCCATAAATCTCCATTACCCGGAAATATAATGGGAACAAAAAGGGAAACAAGGATCCAACCGCGCGAGCTGGTATTTTTTTGTGTGTTTTCGCGTGGAAAGGGAAAACGGAAAATTCTGGTAGTTCGAGGGTCAAACTGCAAAACGCACCAAACCACAAACCGGAAAGGGAAAACCAGGAACCAACCGCGCAACTGGTTTTCCCTTGCGGGAGCGCTCGTTAACTAGTTGCCCCCCCCCCTACGCCACCAAAAAGGGTTGGAAAATGGGCTTGGACAATTTTCTAATTGGGCTAAAGAAAACTGCCCAGTCTGCTTCTCGTAGTTTTCTCCAAATTGAAGGCCTAGCCAAGAGAGAGAGAGAGGTTTCTCAAAAAAAAGCACGACGATAACTGCCACACGTGTGGAATCTAGGGGATGTGTCACACGCCCCGTGTGGCATCGACACAGGCCCGCCCGCACAAGCACGTTCGAGCGCACCCCGCCACTGCCCCGCACGTTCGATGTGCGGCACGATCGTCCGCGCGTCATGGCGAGCGACCACGCGGCCCGCACGACCCGTCTTGGTCGTCGCCCCTCCCTGCCTGCAAGCTACACGCCCCGTGTGCTAGTCACCACGCGTTCCGCTGCGATTGCCATGGTCCGGACCCTCTTCCATGTTCGTTTAACTGCAGTTGCCATGGTTGCTCAACTGCAGTTGCCATCTCAGGTCAAGTGTCGGATGCCAATTTTGGGCAACTGCAGTTGTTGCCATGTATGGTCTGGTCTACTACAGTTGTCGTGATTTGAAAACTTTAGGAGTTGCCACCTACTAACACTAGGCAGTTGCCATGTAGCACTACAAAAACATGGCAAAAAACATGTTCGGGTAAAAGAGAGAATTGTCATATGCTTACAAACACAATAGGGCAGTTGTCATGTACCCTGCAAAAACACATGACAACTGAAAGCTTTTGGTGTGTGGGAGAGGAGACGGGCATGTGGGCGACGGTGGTATCTTTAGGAGTTGTCACCTACTAACACTAGGCAGTTGCCATGTAGCGCTACAAACAGACGTGGCAACAATAACATGTTCGGGTAAAAGAGAGTTGCTATCTGCTTACAATCACAAAATAGGGCAGTTGTCATGTACCCTGCAAAAAACATGGCAAATGACAGTTTGGGTGTGGGAGAGTAGGAAAAATGGGCAGTCGTGGGAGTTGGAGAACAGAAGTCGTGCGCGGCGTGCGCGCGCGACGGCAGTTCCACCGCACGCCCTGACTCGCAACTAGTCTTGTCCGAGGGAGAAACCGTGTGCGGGCGAACTGACAAATACTCCACACACCGGCCTTGTCCTACGTGGCACACAAAAATTGCCTCACCGTGTCAGGATTGGTGCGAAATTAAATGAACGGCGATCCATGCGTGTGGGCGAGATGCAAACGCCCACATGTGTAGGTATTAATGTTTCCATAAAAAATTGAGGGAGAAGAGAGAGAGCCCAAACGGAATTTCCTGTTTGCGCTCTCTGCGTCTATAGAGGTAACGCACATAGCGACAACACTAAGCGAACGACTGGACGGCCCATCTAAGACAGCTGCCGAGCGACAACACATCTAACAAGATGAACTATTAATTCTGCAAAAAATAGTGTTCTTGTCGTTTACACCTAGCACTGCTGGTTCTCATTGAGATTCAAATTGCGCGTTTCTATCAAAGCTTAGAGTATATCTCTCCCTAATCTATCTCTCCCTATAATAATAATAATAATAATAATAATAATAATAATAATAATAATAATAATAATAATAATAATAATAATAATAATAATCTCTCCCTAATCTATCTATCCCTAATTTTTAATTTTTAATTTTTAATTTTTAATTTAATTTATATATTTAATAAAGCACGGATTGACTCCGTGGGTTCACCGTCACAGTACGCTTTCGCCCAGTCATATTACGCTTTTACGTTTATGTTTTCAAATTAACCGATGTGGTACTAACGGAACAATTCGTTTTTGCCTCCGTGGTAGCACGATGGCATACTTGGGCCTGCTTTAGTCCAGCCCATACACGTACAATTTTTTATAATCTCTATCTCTATCAGTCACATGTTTTGTTCATTGGGCTTTTTGGGCTAATGGACTCGCCTAAGTCACGTTGCTGCACGCTGCCCCCTCTTTCAGTTTCTCTCACTTCTTCCTTTTTTCCCTAAAGAAAAGAAATTCTAATCTCAATTCCTCTACAACTCAGAGAAGATTTCTTTACAAATTGGAGCAGAGCAAGGGAATCCCGTCAACTATATTTCGCCTGCGTCGCTGCCGAAGACGCAACCCTAGCACACCGAAGGACACCTCGCGAGGAGAGCACGCACGCGGGTTGACGCAGCCGCAGGTCCACCCCCGCCACCAATTCCTTCTCTTCCTCGCTTTGTGGCGCTGGCGCATGCCACTCTCACCCGCGCTGCTGCTGGACGGCGGGGCCTTGTGGCCTGCCTCGCTCGAAGCAGCAACAGGGGGCGACAGAAGCAAAGAAGTCGTCGGTAGTGGGCGGCCGGATGGAGGCCGCGTCGCCATACGAGCACGCGGACGATGCTCCTGCGGTGGCAGAGGTGATGGCCGGACTTAGAAGTGCTTCAGGGAGGAATTGGATGGGTGGGAGCAGCTGCGGGTGGCGTGCAGCAGGGTCAATGAGATAGTCGACGATGGGAACACCAGTTTGACGCTGACGTGAGAAAAGTAAAGAACAGAACGATGTGTAGCACCAATTCCTATACTCAAGTTATCTATACACCGACGTGAGAAGCCTTTCCCCTATGTTCGAGGCTCCCAGCACTTCCCCTGCAGCTACTTGGTGAGTTTAAGGCAGATCCGAACACAGACAACGCAGACAACAGAACATATTATTAGGGGCAACAGTGTGCTAGATGGCATGCTGCTGCTGCCACCCCAGCAAAGTGTACTGCTATAGGCAAGTCGTGGGAGAAACCACCTGAGGGCATGATGAAATTGAATTTTGATAGCTCATTCATGGGGAGTACAGGCGATGTGGGTGTTGTCATGATCCTTCGAGATGCACAAGGATAGATTGTGTTCTCTTCCTGCAGATCATTGCAATGCTAATGGTCGGCCCTTGAGCCCGAACTATGTGCCTGCTTGGAGGGCATGTCGCTTGCACTAGATTGGAGCCATGTGGATGTTATGGTGGAAACTGACTCAGCTGAACTTGCTGCAATGATAAATAGCTCTTCCCGTGACTGCTCACAGCTCGGACATCTCGTTGAGCAGGTGAAGTATCTCATGAGACAGGGAAGACGGTTTTCCATCAACAAAATCACTCGTGAACAGAACCAGCCAGCCACCTGCTAGCTCGCTTTGGGCGCCAAGAAGATCGCACGGTAGTTTGGTTAGGATCGGGTCCTGATGAAATTTTAGGCCTTACCCTTCGGGATTGTAATGTGACAAATACTTAAGCAATACAAATTGTATTATACAATCCTTTTACCCCGCAAAAAAAATCCATGGTGAGCTATATAATGTATGGGCTTATTAGCTTTCAGATTTACTGTCCTGAAGTAGGATTCGAGATGTGACGAGCGATCTGGTTTATAGTGTTGCTGATGGTGTGTTTTAGCGCTGATCTTAACCTCTCTTACGGTGGTCATACTTGATGATGGTGTGTTTTAGCACTGATCTTACCTCTCATACGGTGTTGTCATACTTCTGAACAGAAAAATATGGATCCGGCATCAACTACTTAAACAGGTTTGTTATTTTATTTTCCTCTGTACTTAGCTCGACCCCTGCTTTATGTACATGGAACAGTATTGGAGGATTCATGAATGGAATGGCTAGATTCCTTCTTGGATGCTCAGATTCTTGACAATCATCTTTTTACTTCACCTTTATAATTATTTGCTACCCAATAAATTGTTAGCATCAAGTTACATGAGTTTTGTATGCAGATATACATAGGCAAAGTGCTTGTCTTTCATGGCATGTGCATGCACTGTGCAATATGAAGCATCACATTCAATTTATTGGTTTTTCTTTGTCTGCTAGCATTGCTTTTTGGCTTCTACATATCCGAATGCTTGAAAGTGTGATAGTCTTGAAATAGCTAAACTATATTGCAATCTTGTAGGCATAGTCATACATTCTGCTCATTTGTCATATTTCTTCTGTGCATATTGAATCTAAGCATGGTCTATTATGAAATTGTGTAATGTTTGTGTGGTTAAATCACAATTACATATGAGAGTAGCTGGCTGTAACAATGCGGTTAATGCATAATAGCTGATTCATGTTTCCTGTTTTATTGTCAGGCAAATGAGCGTGTTATAAGGAGTTCAAATATGACCCTGGACTGCAGATGGATACCTATTAGTAAACAAAGAAATTGTGTACTGCAAGTCTGAGATCTTCCACTTGCTACAAGTGTTGATCCACAGCCAGTTTACTTGCCAGGTAGAACATTAGTTTTAATACCAATGCAATCATATGTATCTTTCCACTATACTTGCAAAATAGGATCAGCTCGCGGTGCTTGCAAGTTGTTAAAATTTTATCACTCTTCTCCAAACCTCTCATTTTGTCCACCCTTCCTTGTGCCCTGTAGCTTTCATAGCTTTTTCAGTATAAACTACACTAGATAGCAGTAGTTATGTATACATTGTTAGCATAAATCGATGCCGAGTCTTGTGGCTGACTTCTAGCAACAGAAAGACTGGTCCTAAATCCGAAAGTCAATGGTTGACTTCAAGCAATCTGTTGCGACACAATCTCGGATGAGGTTTTTTGTGACCAAAATGAATTTTGACCGCGGTATAAATGTAAACAGTTAATCTCAGCTAGGCATCGTTGGATTTTCCATATGTTTATATCAATTATTATTTCTATTCTCAGGTGAATGCTACTGCTGATAATTGTTTTTTGCTCTGCCATATGTGATATTTACTGGTATTTTCCTTTTGTATCCTTGGTCATCTAAGAATTACTTTATTTGTAATTTACAGTAGTTAGTGACTTCACTGGAATCGAATGCACGTTCTATAATTTCTAAATTGTATGCATACCATTCTACGACTTTATTTTGTCATGGCACAGCATGTAGGTATTTGTTAAAAACTTAAAATGTACAGGAGATGCAGGGTCCTTCGAATAGAAAAATACTTAAAGTTGTATTAAGTCAGCGACAATTAATATGGATCAGAGAGAGTACAAATATCAAATAAGATACCACCCAACAATATGCCTTCTTCTATGAATTAGTGTTATCAAGATGGAAAAAACACATGGTTAGAATGTTATGTGATATTGATTACTAGGAAAGCCGTGAACTGAATAATTTATACATTTCGTAGCCGCTTTGCAGAGATGGCTAGGATGTGATGCTATGATTACAAGAAAAACCATGAACTAAACAATTCATACACTAAATAGCCACTATGCAAATATGCTTTCACTGAAAGCACAATTCTTCTTCATGCTGGAGTATTTGATGTGGGTGCTTATTGGGCTAAGGAGAGAGTGATGAGTTTCCCATCCGTTGCTTAGTTTTTCTCCCGTTGCAACGCACGGACATGTTTCCTAGTCTATCCCTAATAATAAAGCATGGATTGACTTCGTGGGTTCATCATCACAATACATTTTCTTTCTATGAATTTACGCTTTCAGTTTGAATTTAAAAACTAAAAAGAAAAGGCACCGCGTTGCATGAATTCGAACACATGACCTCGCTAACTCTGAGATGGAAGTCACGCCATTCTAGCCAGCTGAGTCTGCTAGCTGATGTGAATAAAACAAAGCTATTTCTTAATTGTAGACTACAGCCAGACGTGGAGGTTGTGGGCCAGATGAACATGCAGGTAGCCATAATAAGAATCCTAATTCAACTTAGCTACATGTACAAGTCTGTAGAAAAAGTACCTATGTTTTCGGTTTATTTCCTACATACTTCTTACAAGCTACATTGTTTCTCAGCTGCAAAAAAAAAAAAAAGGTCTTCTCTATTGAGCCGTCAGCAACAAGAATGGGCTCTGCTGGAAGTCACGAAAAAGAAGCGCCGAAAAATAATACTTCGCTAGGGATCGAGCTTATAACTTCCCGTCGAGTATAAGCTGCAACAATCAATTATCATTAGTCCCGTATTGCTCCCTTAAACTTATTCACATCAATTTATATACGTTTTACCCAAGATCCACGAGACATGGATGTTGGATTTATTGGGACAGAGGGAGAAAATCTACTAAATTATATGTTGGCTAAATTAAACAGAATTTGTGAGGCGTTTGTGGTGGAATTAAAGGAAGATAAGAGAGAGACCATCGGATTATATGTTGGCTAATTATGATGGGATTCATTAGACATGGGAGAGACTGAGGTGATCCATGATGGAACGAGTGTGGGCTCTCCGATTAAATCTAGACACGCATATTTGAGGGAGAGAGTGGGATTCGTGAGCCCATTTGGAGATTAAATCCGTGCTTCATGCATACAGTCGACTAATCAAACTTGATTCGTGAATCGCATGACCAAAGGGTGGGGTCATGGGGAGTACATCGCCTGTTCTGTACCAGACGCCTTGAAGGGAGATTGTGGGATTTGTGAGTTCATGGAACAAAGGTTGCAGATTGCCTAGCAGGATATAGTCGTGTCATAGCACGACTGTGTGGTTTGATCTATGACCTTCATGTATAGAGAAAATCTTACCTCTAAATTATAACATGGAATAAAAATCCTATTAAACCCGTGAAAAAAAGCAAAGTAGTTATGCTTCCCCTTAATATTTATATCCATATCAATGGTCATGTATATTCTACAAGATGTGATTTATCAGCCACATAATTCTTAGCTTTTGTTGCATCATATTTGCTGAATAGTGAATAAAATGACATATCTTCTAGATTAATTCCTCAACAACTTTTGTTCCACTATATTTATATAGTGGAAAATTAATCATCTGTAGCGGTGCTATAGTGGTCGTCATAATACGCTTTTTTCTGTGAATTTACGCTTTCAGTTTTTTTTCAACACGTTCATATTTTTTCCAATATAAACGATGTGGTACTATTTCGGGGACGTCCTATATACGGTCGTACATCTGGTCATCTAGCAATCAGGCGGCCCATCTGGCCGCAACAGCCCATCCGATCGATTGGATCTCCGCATATCCATCAGCACGGGAAGCAGCGACCCAGCAATCAGAATCTGGGGGCCCATCTAGCGCGCGGAAAATAATCCCTGGTGGAAATAGGCACTGGAGCGAGCGATCGAACTCCTGCCATGGCGTTCAGTCTCCAAGGGCACATGCAACCAAGCCACGCCTGATGCTTCTTTAATGGAAAGGCAAGTTGTGAAAGGAAAGAGAAATTAAAAGAAGGAAAGGAATGGAATTATGGGCTACATGTCCCCATTGAAAGAAAAGGAGAAATTAAAATAAGGAAGAAATTATATCAAGAAAAGAGTGTCCTACTTCACGTAAAATGCATGATGGCTATCAACGTGGCCGAGATTTTCGTCCATTGTCCAATACTTTTTGAATTGTATATGTACATGCAATCCTATGTGAAATTCAAGTCGTACATTCTCGAAGGTCGCCTTTGGTCTAGGAATAGGGTGATGAGGGCGTTGACATTTAGGCTGGCTGGCGGCGTGCATCAGTCAATGGCCTTTGACTTTTGGCTCCTGTTTGAGGCACTCAGAGCGTGAGGATCGTCCTAGGCACGACGCCATCAAGTACGGCCAAAGGCACTAGGTGCGCTCAGAGGTACAGTGTTGCCTTGACCCGGCCGACCTGATGCCGATGCGCCAGCCGCTACGACGCCAATCCCCTACAGGCGACGAAGAAAACAAAACAGCGTTAGTAACAGTTACCATGCTAACAAAGTACAACAGGGGTAGATAGCACCCTATCATTTATTATTTTGAGATTTGGGCTTCCAATTTATTTTATTTATGGATAAGTTTCTACTTCCTCTGTTTGTTCGTCGAAAACCTCACGAAGGACTCCGGCTCTCCGACCACTTGACTGTGCCACACACCCGTGGGATGAACCACGACAGTGTCTTCAAGATGAGACTTACATGATTTTTTTACCATTGCAACGCACGAACATATTTGCTAGACGTTTAAAACTCCCTGGCGTTTTTGACATTAAACCCGCGGTATATATCAAATGTTTTTTAAAATACTCATATCTTCTAAATCGTAACTCTAAATTTAACATATTATATACGAAATTTGATTAGAAATATATATATAATCTGAATATGATGTTATGTTACCCGTTAACTATTTAAAAAAACTATCTAGGGTGCAATCTTGATCAACGATACATATCAAATGTTTTTAAAAATACTCATATCTTTTAAACCGTAACTCTAAATTTAACAAAGTTGTATATGGAATTTGATTAGAAAAATATATAAAATATATATATGATGTTATTTTACCTATTAACCATTTAAAAAAACTATCTATGACGCAATCTTAATCAAGGCTACATATCAAATGTTATTTTACCTGTTAACCATTTTTAAAAAACTTGTGCTTTTGTAGGCAAAGACCATCTTTGTTTGGGCCGTAGCTACAAATAGTCAGATTATAGACTATTTTGTGTAAATTAAGAGTGTGTGGTATTCTTTTCTCCCGTTGCAACGCACGGTCTCTTGGGGTAAATTAACACAGAAACATCCATAATAAAGCACGGATTGACTCCGTGGGTTCACCGTCACAATACGCTTTCTTCTCATGTTATAATACGCTTTTGCAATTTATATAGACAAAATCGTAATATAAACAAGATGGTACTAATTTCGTCCATCCGTCAAAACTTCCATAGGTTGCCGTTGTTTTACATACAGCCCACCAAACCCGGACCGCCGGTACGTGTGTGAAAAGAAAAAACCAGCCACCCGCCTGCACAGCGGAGCCTCCCCTCTAAGCATCTTCCATTGTACAAGACCTAAGAGCTCGCACAGCTCCGAGTGCTTCCTCGGCGCATTCCTCCCATGCGCGGCCGCCGGCGACCAACCCGCCTCGGCGGCCTTCGAGCTCGACGTGGACGACCTCTTCGGTTCTCCCGAGCGGCCGCGGCCGCAGCCGCGACGCCGGCCCTTGCTCATCTCCTCCATCTGCGCCGCAAACCCTAGCCCCCCGTGCCGCCCGCCGGGGGGCATCCTCGAGGCCCTCCCCGAGCGCCTCGGGCCTCTCTCGCCGCCCCCGTCTGCTTCATTCGTCTCGACATCCCCCGCGTCCCCGGCGATGGCCCTTCGACGCATGATCCCCGCCATCCCCCGCCCGGTGCCGTCGCCGGCGATGCACATGCCGCAGTGCGTGCCGATGAATGTGCCAGCGGCGCGGATGCGGCGACCGACGGTCGAGGCGTTCGCAACTTCGCGAGTGAAGCAGATGAGGACGACTACGACGTGGAGATGTTGTCGCCGCACGAGATGGTGGCGCGCTCGCCGGCGTGGGAGTCGCCCATGACGACCTTCTGGGTGCTGGAGGGCGCTGGACACACGCTCCCATGACGACCTTCTGGGTGCTGGAGGGCGCTGGACACACGCTCCCATGACGACCTTCTGGGTGCTGGAGGGCGCTGGACACACGCTCAAGGGGAGGCACCTCCGCCAGGTACGCAATGCCGTGTGGTGGAAGACCGGCCTGCTCGATTGATCCATTGCGTTTGCATTTGGTAGCTGCCTACAGCTATTGAATTTGTGTGTTTGAATTATTTTGAACATTACGCGTGATCAAGTGGCTACACCTGTAAAATTTGTGTTGTATTACTCACCATTACGGCATTACTCTTATTTATGAACTATCTATTTGAGCTCTCAGGAGACATTGAACTATTTGGTATGGATTAAGATAATTGTGCTTTTATGGATGTTTCTGTGTTAATTTACCCCAAGAGATATGATTTATCGATCCTTAGTATGGTTACATTCCAAAAGTATGTAGCTTGAACATCGGACGATGTAAACTTGGGCATATTTTGAGATATTGTGGTGTAGATTACTTTGCACTGCACCTATGGAGTTGGATTCTTTACTGGAGCTTGTTAGCCACTGCAGCTTCGTTTGGTGAAGACGATAGTTTTGCAGTTCCTTTTAGCGATGTTATTCTGCAAAGTATCCATTGTTTATCGTATTTGAGACGCGCATAGGACGTGGAAATGGATCATCGGAGCAATATTGTTCAGGTGTTATAAAATTTTACTGCACTTGATGGTGATGTTCAGTATTCAGGTCTGAGTTAAATATGCTCTGCGTGCTGCTTAGCTGAAGGTGTGTGCTCGAATTTTCATTCTGTTGTTTACCTGGATAATTAAATTATTTTAGGAAGTTTATAGTTTAATCATAAAATTTAGAGTACTAAGATACTAGACTATGTCAGAGATGCATAATCAGTCAGTGTCTAATTTTGGTCTAAACCCAGGTTTAAATACTGTTCAAAATATAGTCAAACACTATCTTTTATGTATGCCAGAGCATCAGGTCAATGGAGCTGTGATTCAGGATTTCCAAAAGAAATCGACGGCTTAGCTGTCGAAATAGTTAAAACAAACAGAAAATTATGCTTAATGGGGCTCCATGATCCCCCACTTGTTTCTATTATTAAGGAACATTTGTTACCTTTCCCAGCTGTATGAACTAGAGATTGGTCGCGAGCATATCTGAAATCTTGTCTTGATGGAAAACTGGCAATGATGTGTTGAGGATCTTCTTCGTACTACTACTATACAGGAGTTGTCTGTCTATTCCATATCTAGAACATATGGCCCAACCAATAGAGCAACTGAGCAATGGGAATCCACCCTGCTGTGACGTGAGGTGATGTTCTTCTTAGTGACGGCTTGATTCTTCCTAGGAATTTTTGTTCTTTCTACTGTACCTCTTCATAACAAAATCTGTCTGCGAGGTGGTACTAAAAAACCGTTTCGTTTGCTGGTGACAATTGTTGCCCAGCGTAGTCGATCTTGGGCTGGACGTGATGGATCTTGGGCTGGTCGTGATGGATCCTACCTGATCGATCAATTTCCCTCAAAAAAGAAAACCTGATCGTTGGATGAATCGTACAGACTCGACCGCAACGTATTACATATACAACGCCCTACCTGTCCGATCAATCTTTGGCGGCGCCTCCACAAGCGGCGAGGAGACTCGGCGGAAGCACGTGAGCGCGCTGAAGAGATAGCAGGCCATCGACACAGCGTTCGCCTCACCGGAGCAGTGGCGGCTGTTCTCCTTGCCGTCCATCTTCGACGGCAATACTATCTCTACGTCATCAGTGTATTCAGTATTCAGTCAACTCGGCGCCGGCCCGCCATGCCCGCCGTGGTGGAGGCGCAGGGCTTCTGCCTGCTCGACGATCGAGGCAGGAGCAGTTTGACCACGATAGAGCTCAGAAAGAGATGGGGAAAGAGAGAGGAGCCCATCACGAACAGGAAAAAATAGACAACAGCGGAGGAGGAGCACGGATGCTCGCCTTGCTCACCTGGATCGAGGACGGCGGGCTTCAAGGTTCGAGCGAATCCTCACCCAGCTCACCGGGAAAGAAGCCAGCGACTTTGGCGTTGTCCGCCCCTTTGGACGTGTTCCAGCTTCAACGGATTCTCCCTCAGATCGAGGCCAGGGGCTTCGGTGCCGTCCGGATGTGACTTCCTCGTGGGTGCTCTGGAGCTACGACGAGTGCATGGGCAAGGATCAAGTCTAGAGTGGCCGCGCGTGGAGGCTTGATAGGGTTCTGAACAGAGGACGACATGGAGCTCGTTACAGCGACGTCATGCCTGGCCGTGCCGCCCGGATCGGTCGCACTGGTGTCTGGTGGTCACGCTCCAGCCGGATGGCCAGGCACCAAGAGCCCAGGCGCCCAGCTACGTACGTACTAGGGACTTCGTCCAAGCGGTGGTACATGTACTACCTGACGAACAATCTATATATCAAACTTGACTCCGCTTAAAAGAACAGTTATGATCGGCAGTTCTGCAAATCGATTCCGTATTTATTTATTCATTCTGATTTTCCACCACCAGAACGTTGACAATTTTGGGCCCTCCGTAGGCATGAATCCATCTTACCAATGTTACCAGTTCTTGTGTCCTCATGGTCTACCAGTTCCTGTGTCTTCCTGGTATATAAACTTTATACCCTGGAAACTTCATAATTTATGTATGTCTAGCTTTATTACATATGTTTGATATTTTTTTTATGTGGCCAAACCAAAAAAGGAAGAAAGAGGCGACAATGTCTTTTTCTCGGCAGGATCAGGCGCCGAAGGACAGCTTGGTGGGCAGCTTGTTGCCAGGATCACAGGCTGCTTCGTGGTTGATGGTGCCGGTTCTGAGGACAATACTTCCAATGTTTTTTTTCCTTTGTGGGTAGACAATATATACTCGTAGTGTTGTGATTTATTTTTTTGGAAAAGCTTAATGCACATCAGAAACAATATAATCACAAATTCATCCATGACATATGCCTCCTTTTGTCTCAGTGACTAACAATTTAAAATGGTTGCATATTATGTTCAATAGTCATTCATACACACATATTATTTTTGTCTGATATTTCTTATTCATACAAACTTTTGTATATACATTATAAATATATAAAGTGCTATCCAATGCAGATACATAAGTTGAGCCCGCCAAGCCTGGAGATACAAGTATATGTTTATTCATATAAAATAATTTTATAGAGAGTGAGCTCCCAAATTGGAAAAGCTTGGTCATATGGGCTATGTGACGTTCAAGTTGTTACTTTCGTAATAATATTGCATAATGATACATTTAGTTTTGTCTGAATCCGTGCACATATCTATTGTGGATGAAATTTAATCTGGTTATGTATATGTAGCTCACTTGCGTGGATCAATTTATTGGAAGCTAAATATATAATCAAGATGATGATGGATTTTCTTTTTAGGAATGGTCATCTTTTGAGTACTTTTAATATTGCCTTTTCCATTTGTGAAGTTGTTTGAATTTTTTCTTTCAAGTTTTCTAAATGTATATTTATTATTTTTATAAATCCAATGCAGATGCATAGGTTAAGCCCACCAAGCCCAGCTAGGATTGGTTGGAGATACAAGTATATGTTTAGTCATAGAAAATAATTGAATACAGAGTGAGCTCCCGAATTGGAACAGCTTGGTCATATGGGCTATGTTATGTTCAAGTTGTTACTTTCGGTAATACTATTTCATAATGATACATTTAGTTTTGTCTGAATCCGCAAACATACATGAGCTTTACACATGTCTGTTGCGGATGAAATTTAATCTCGTTACGTATATGTAGCTCACTTGCATTGATCAATTTATTTGAAGTTAAATATATAATCAATACAATGATAGATTTTCTTTTTAAGAACGTCATTGGTACTTTTGAGTACTTTTAATATTGTTTTTCCATTTGTAAAGTTGCTTGAGTTTTTTCAAGCTTTTTAAATACATATTCATTATTTTTATACCCGATGCAACGCACGGGCAATTTTCCTAGTCTATCCCTATCCCTATCCCTATCCTTATATATATATATATATATATATATATATATATATATATATATATATATATATATATATATATTATATATTTATTATTATATTTTTTTATAATAAAGTACGGATTGACTCTGTGGGTTCACCGTCACAATACGCTTCTTCACGAGAATTTACGCTTTCATATCCATTAATTTATTCTATTAAGTGAAAGAAAAAAACGATTCAACGGAAGCTCACTCTCGCACGAGAACCAGAGACGCCCGGCGCTAGGGTTCCCTCCGCCGCCGCGCCCAATGCCTCCGCTCCCAGCAACCCTCGCTACTTTCTCCCATCCCCTTGCAGTCGCCGTCGTAGTGCCCCGCCATTGGTCACGGTGGAGACAGCTTCTGTCGCGCCGCTGGATCAACGGTGGCGGCTGGAGCTTGTCAAACGGCGTCGCTGGAGGTCAACGCTGCGGCTCGAGTGGCTGGGGGTGGCGCGGCTGCTCGATGTAGAGCGGCGGGGGCGGCTGGATCGGCGGTGGCAGCTGGAGCTTGCAGAACGGCGGCGGCGGAGGCTGGAGCTTGTAGATCGGCGGGCCAACCTGAGCAACAGCTCCAAGGAGGACGCCACCAGGTGCCTGGTATGGCTGGGGGACCTCATCGACGCCAAGAAGTTGGGAGGCAGTGCTGCTGGCAGCGACACGCTGCTCCTCCCTGTCGTTGGCGTGGCTACTGCAGGTACCACACAAATTAACCTTCCCCATAGTAATATTCGATCATTGTGAGTTTGCTGGAATTTGTACCACAAACATTGTCTGATAGCATCAATCTGAATCTCTCAAGACAGGAAGAAAGAGAAAACATGATGAAAATTTGTTGCCGGTTTTAGCAGGCATGCTGGTGCTCACATGCTTATCCATTGTCATATGGATTTGCAGGTCCAAAGACACGGTGTACTATGCTCATGCATATGTGACATAAACCAATTCTGCATTATGCTGCTCAATGCTCGCAAATACTGCAAAATTACTAGGCCTAGGAGATTTGAGCACTTGTGAAGGTTTTGGGACACGAAGCCCCATTGAAGGTTTTGAATTTTCAAAGCTTCAAAGATGTTGCAGTTGTGACAAACAATTTTCACCCATCATATATGATCGGACAAGGTGGTTTTGGCAACGTCCAATGTCGCCGCCGTGGAGTTCACTGGAAGAAGAACATCGGTCGAGCATTCCAATGTCGCCTCCGCTGAGTTCGCCACCGAGCCATCCAATGTCGCCTCTGCTGAGTTCACTGGAGGAAGAACATCCGCCGTCCGAACGTGCTACACCAGAGGTATGTATCAGCTTTTCCCAAATTAGTCCAACGTTGTGGTATGTATCAGCTTTTCCCAAATTAGGCCAACGTTGTTGGATATTGCTTCAATCAAAAACAATATGTGAAACCTGGGCATGTACTAATGTTTCCTGCACTTTTTCTCTTTAATCTGAGCATCAATCTATGTAAGTCGGGTGTTGCCTGTGCATTATATTACTCCATTGTTTGCCAGTCCATGTTTGCTCTCTGTTTGATTCAAATCCATGACCAAATAAGTTCATGAACAGTTTTCTGCTTGATCCCTGTTTGACTAAAGTCTTAAAGATTCATATTTAGTTACATTGGTTCAGTGATTCAGAATAATATTTGAGAAGCTTCTCTGTTGGTTGGCATCCCTGATGGCAATTGTAGAAATGTAGCTAATAAGGAAAGAGTGCCTCATAATTCATTGGATGTAGATCAATAGGGTGTAAAAGACTTTGAGTTTCTAACTTTCATAAAATTTACACGTGTACTCCCTCCGTCCCATAATGTAAGACCATTTTGCAAGCTTAACAGTATGTTGTGGTTGGTCCTTAAACTTGAACAATAAGTGTGTCAATTGAGGTTCAGGCCATATTTAATTAGCAACTAATTATCCTATGGTGCTTCGGCCCTAATATATCCACAGTCTGACCATTGGATTGAATATCCATCAGAAGATTGTAGCCTTTCCTGACTCCATGCCCTTTTCAAGTGGAGTTGCAGAAATGCAGAGTATGAATGGGGAAACGATCGTAGATGTCAACACCTACAGTATGATTTATCTTGATAGAGATGCACTGGATTCTCAAGTAGTTTTAAATTTTTTTCTAGATAGCTCAACTAATTAAGCTTCTGCAATTCATGAAAAACAAAAATGTGTCATATCAGCTGCTCAAGCTAATCAAGTAACAAAAATAAAAGGGACCAGATGTCAGGTTCCATTAACCAAATGTTTCACATCTGTTAACCTGTATCTTGATTGAGATGCACTGGGTTCACAAGTAGTTTTAGTGTTTTTCTAGATAGCTAACAAAAGGAAGGTGTTCTATCAGCTGATCAAGCTAATTAAGTAAAAAGAATTAAAGGGACCAGTAGTCAGGTTCCATTAACTAAATGTGTCACATCTATTAACCTGTACTCATAGTAGCCCACGTTGTTCAATATTGCTTGGAGATTTGCCCTTTTTTACAAATCAAAATCAGTCTTTGTAACCTGGCGTTTACTAAAGTTGTATGCACTTTTTTCTGTTTAATCTGGGTGTCCAATCTCTGTAAGTTGGGGCATTGCTTGTATTTTATATTAGGCGTTACCTATAATTTATATTAGTACAACGTTTGTCAGTCTGTGTCTAATTCTCTGTTTGCTCCCTATGGACAAATAAGTTATTTTTCTCCCAGTTTGATTCAAGTCTGAAATATGCATAGATGCTACACTTAAGTCAGTAAACGAACAAAAAAGTAGGAATGATCTTTTAGTCAGTTTTGTATCACCGAGTAAATCTGTGCTCGAGATTACAATTACATTGATCAGAGAAATTAAGAAAAATATCTGGAATCATCATCACCCCTTAACCGATCCGGCGGCAGGATGTAGAAATCCAATCTACTTGGTGGAGACATATTGGCATGTGATACCGTCCAACTAATAGTTGTTATATGCTTTCCATTGTGTTTGAATTTTTTTTCTCTTGCATTGCCTGGACTACCTGATAGAAGCTCCTGTCAGCTAATATTATTACGACTGGAGCGGCAGGCATGTCCATATTCGGTGCTGCCAGCGACAAGCAATACATGATAGGTTTTGTAAGTGCTAACATGGTAAATTAATAGGGATTATCTAATCTTTTTGTATTAAGGAGTTCTATACGTTTGCATCATGCAAAGATTATTGTACTATTAATTAGTCTATACTGGAGAAGTCAAAGAGTATCATACTCACGGTCAGTACGTAGTTGGAATATTTGTAACCACACACTAACCTGAAAGTTAGGCACACTAATTAAGTTTGATTTTTTTAACAGAAGGATTTTATTAATATGGCATTAAGCACACTTTACAAATAGCAGCTCGAGTGGCTGAGCACTCATTGCTGATATCTCATTACAGGTAGGACATCGTTCCAGATTAGTATCTAAACCTTGATTTGAATGTAGGCAAGTAGAGCTGCCAGGTTTATCTTGCACTTTGACAGCGAGTCTAGCCCGATGGTGTGCCTTGAAATTCAGACTCCTTTGCACTTTGATTATTCTGCATGGATGAAATGAAGGCGTGGTCTGGATAGCAGCTAAGATTGGCCGGATAGCCCACGGGTCTGCTTTAGTAACACTAGGTTCTACAACAGCTGAGGCAAGCACGGCAGAGTCTGTCAAAACTTCAGATCCTGCACATGCAGTTGAGCTGCAATCTTCACCGCCAACAGCAGTCCATAAGCTTCTACCTGCAGAGCTGATGCTACTGGTGGCGACACAACAGAGATGTATACATGTTCGGTATGTTGCCCGTTAATTTGTAAGAAAACACCTATGTCGGCCTTTGCTACAGCTTGTCTGGGCTCCAACGACCAAGCTGCATCTGAGTATATTTGTGTACCTAATAAATCTATTGTAGACTGAGAAGTAACAACACTAGAGAGCTTTAGCTGTTCTGGCTGACTGTGATCTCCCTTTGAGTTGAATCGTGAACCTTTAACTCCTTAATCAGTGAAACGTACAATGCACAATATCAAATTGTTCTTATCTTATTCATCTCCTCCCAATTCCACAATCATTTTTTGTTATTAATTTCACCACAATAGAATTATTGTAATAGTGTGCATCTTCGTGATTTTATATATTTGCCTGTGTGGTTACTCTGTTTAACAAAGTAATTTGCTTGATGCGCTTAGAAATATTACTGTTATATATGGTGTGTGACTTGCATGGTTTAATTTGATACATTTTCGTTACTACTAAACTTAGACATACATGTTCACTGAGGACGAACGGCCATTATCGACTTTGAAATTATCAAATATGTGGAAGCTATGTTTCATCTCCTGAGGTGTATCCCTAGCAGGATCTTCCTAGGTAGTCAAATGTACAATGTATAAAAATTTGAAGGACGAAATTAAAGGACAGTGGCATAAATGGTAAACCTAGGTATCATCAGAAGGTGAATATCCTGATGGAGAAACGAAAGAGAGAGGGCGAAATTAAAGGACAGTGGCATATTAAACTACAAACCACAATAAGATCAAAAGGAGAAGATGGGAGATAGATATAAGTGGCAACACGA
Organism: Triticum aestivum; assembly: GCF_018294505.1. NCBI lineage: Eukaryota > Viridiplantae > Streptophyta > Magnoliopsida > Poales > Poaceae > Triticum > Triticum aestivum. The sequence goes on from NC_057800.1 coordinate 6,739,112, forward strand.
ATGAGTCGCTTGGTGCATACGAGGATTTTGTTAATTATTAATATATTTTTTAATAATAAAGTACGGATTGACTCCATGGGTTCACCGTCATAATACGTTTCTTCTCGTGAATTTACGCTTTCAGATTTTTTTAACACGTCCATATTTTTATCAAAATCCAAGGTGGTACTAATCTATTTATATATCACTTCGTACAAAATTTCAGGATTGGGCCACAGCACGCACACGAAGCTAGCCCAAGAAAATACAGGAGCACGCCGTCTTATTTTGCCATCCTTGGAACGCCAAAAGGAAAAAAAAATGCAAAAAGTTGTGTAAACCCGGATTCGAACCAGGGCCGCTCAGAGTTAGGCCTAGCACCGCTAGGCAATAAGGCCAGCTCGCCTTTCAAGTTATCTGGAAGAAAATTAACCTATTTGAACATTTAATTTCTTCAACACATGGGCCGAGCTGGGCCAATCCAAGGACGCAGCCAACCTAATAGGCTTATTTGTTGCCAGATAATTAGTCCCACCTCGCCCTTTTCAATTTAATTCCACTGATTTATATAGGTATATGAGTTGTATGATAATCAACAAGGAGCCTCGAAGATTAACTAAGGAAGGATGAGATGTAGGTCGGCCAAATAAAGGAGGCATGAGAATAATAAAAAAAAGGAATGAGTCGTTGCTGCATGAGAAATAAGGAGTGAATGAGAAAGGAAAAATAAAAGAAGGAAGGAGTCGCTGCTGGGAAATGAAAGAAAGGGAAAGAAAATATATGCTAAATGCATATATAAGAAGGAAGTACTAGCTGCTGGGAAATGATCAATTGTTTTTCCATACACGAACATGGAAGTGTAACATGTGAGCATGTAACAATTTTTCTTCTATAATTTTTTGATTATTGGTGAAGTTTAAGTGGTATTTTTTCAATTGTTTAAGCATTTATTAATTTTATATCCAGTGCAACGCACGGACCTTTTTGCTAGTAATATAATAATCTCTCCCTAATAATAATAATAATAATAATAATAATAATAATAATATATAATAATAAAGCACGGAGTGAATCTTATGGTTCACTGTCGTGGCGTTTTTACACAAAGGTCCCTGTGCCTTTTGGTTTTCAACCCGCACCCCATCATTAATCAGCGACCGAAAAACGATTCGCTGGAAAATATACATGGAGACATCTGCCTCCTCGGCTCAACCCTGATTGTGCCCAGGCCGAGCCAAATCCCCCCGCCGCCGCACCACTTGCCTCCGCCGCCGACCTCAACCCGCCCGCCGCCGCGGCCGCCTCCTGCCCGCTCACCGCGCGCCGCCGCCCGCCTCCTGCCCGCCCCGCGCCGCCACCGCCTACCCGCCTCCCATCTTGGTCCCCGAGCGCCCGACCCCTGCCAGGCTCCGCCTCTGGAGGATCTCCGTCGCCTGGATCCACATCCCCACGTCCGGAACGGGTCCTCCTCGAGGAGCCGCGCATCCTCTGCCTGCTCCAAGACTGCACACATCCTCTGCTAGGTTGAATCCCACCGCCTACGACCGTCGCTGCCGTCAGATCAGGGTAATGGATTTGAGGGTTGATATATCTTGAGTTGTCCCATTGTCATACTTAATTCAGGATTCAACTCAGGAGAGTGTACAGAACATGCAGGTTTGTATTCTTTCCGGTGTATGTTGGTCATGCATCGGATGTCACTCGGTTTCTAGGAATTTCAAGATGGCATGTAAGCTTCTCCTATTTGACGTATTTTTACTTTCTCGAAATCTCTTTATTAATACCAATGGTGATTTTATTTCTGCCTGATGACTTGCTGTCATATTGTTTTAGCAAAGAAACCAACAAACAAGGAGAGAAAACTTAAACAAGAGAGATGTATGAGGATGCCGGTGTCTCGCCAAACATGTATTGTGTGAGGACACCCTTCGTCCGACCTAATCTTGACGATCCTCCTTAGGTACATACATGTTCTTCCCTGCCGCCTCTTGGTTTAGTTCACATGTCTTGAATTACTTTGATCCTTTTGGTAACATCAAACTGGGTTCCATAGAAGTAACTGCTAACTGGGTATGACCTTGTGTGAGGAATCTACAGCAGCACTTCAAAACTCCCAGGTTGTTTTCATCAGCAAGCTTACAGCTGACCACATGGTGTTACTCGATAATACAACATTGTACGATGCACCTGAGATTCCAATGGATACCTGTCGAAGCGATGTGGTCATCAGCATGTATGCTCTCAATCTTCTGGTAGAGCATTTTCCCTTAAACGATGCTACTGTCACATGATGCATATCATTATTTTGTTGGTTGGTAATTTGACCTACACAACACTTGCTGATATTATCCTTTCCAGGATGCAAAATGATTCTTCATTTTGGGGTGCCAACTATGCTAGCTTTATATTGCTGAATGTAGGAGCTTATTTTGTGTTCCCATGTCTATGATATGCATGCTCTGCCGGTTCCCTGCAAGCGCTTTCGGCGATGACCTCAAGTTCTGCTGCTAGGCCGTGAATGTGTTGGTCCTTCTCACCGTCCACCGATGATGGTGCCCAAGAGAAGTCAGGGAAGGAGAAAAGGATGTTGTTGTCGCGTGGTCGTCAGAACGACTGGCCGTGGACGCAGCCATGCACTGGATGCCATCAATGGCTAGCTGTGGACGAGCACCTCGCCGCCTCCGCAAAATATGAATGCACGGGATTCTGCTACTAACATTGGGGAGTGTGTACTGTTGCGGTGCTGTGCTGTGACATATACACTGTGTGGAAGAAACCCCTGTTTGATTTACAGGTGATGCTGATTCGTCTGAAATCTACTTCTGACAGATCAATCTGGTTTGTTGGCTGCTGGGCGGCTTCATGTGACGCTATAGTGCACTAGGGAGAGGTATAGAGGTCCCCAGAGTTACATGTATGCACCATAATGTTTCAACTTTCGATTTTGACGTTCAATATTGACTCCTTCCTTGATCCCGTTTCTTAAGGTTCATGATTGGCAATTGGCCGTGGGCAATGGAAATAAAATGCCTACTGAATGTTCATGGATATCTTTAAAGCAGAACAATTCAGACTTTAGATGTACATCATATTTTTTTTGAAAGAACCGGTGAGCCACCGGCATTCATATATTAAGCAAGTAGAAAGCGGGAAAACATGTTCATGATCAAGTGATCATGGGTGGTTACAAGAAGTTGGTTTCGAAGACCTTGAACACCAGGGCTGAGGAGGGGTATCCTACTGTCTAGCCTGGATCTCCTAATGGCGTTGCCAGGCATTTGGCCCCTGCTAGTTTCCAACTCTCTGCATCTCTTCTTATTGCTGCGATCACAGAGCAAATTTGGCTTGGCTCGTGTCTGAAAATTCTGTTGTTTCTCTCCTTCCAAATGTGCCATGTGACGAGGAAGATCATTGTCTTGAGCTTTTCTCTGAGTCTTGGTCTTGATTGTTGAATGAGGCTGCGCATGATGCAAATGGAGGAGGTGTTGTGATTTGAGGGGGCGGTAAGGCGCCGTAGTCTGTCACATTCATGCCAGGCCGAGATCCTTCGCCATATTTCCTTACTGACCGGGCACTCCCAGAAGAGATGTACTGACGTCTCAAGGCTTCTTGTGCAAAGAGCGCAGAAGTAACCATTCTCCCATCCTCTGCGTTGGAGTCGATCGTTGCACCAAAGACGGTTTTTGAGCAAGAGCCAGAAGAAGACTTTTAAGTTCCCAGGTGCCCATGTTTTCCATATCAGGTGTTTGTCGTCTGTCTTCTGTAAGCTGCTGAATTGCTCTTTGTAAGCAGATTTTGCACTGTACACGCCCGCGCTGTGAAGATGCCAGGAGATTTTATCATCCACTTGAGGTTGCAGCGATATTGCTTCGGCCCGCAGTGCTCTCCATAGGATGATGAAGCTGTGAATCGGGTTCTCGTTGGGTCGTATCTTCAAGTCCAGCACCCATTTGTCATTCTCAAGTGCATCAGCAACGCATCTGTTTTTGCCCCGTGATCGCTTGAACAGTCCTGGAAACAGAGTGGCAAGGCTTGGAGAGGTGATCCATGGGGATTGCCAGAAGTTAGCTGTTCTGTCGTTTCCAAGAGTTACAAAGGTTGCATGGTCGAACAAGGCTTTGTCATCCTTGTCGCAGGGTAGGTCCGAGCCCTTCCAAGGTCTGCCATCAGTTTGCCATGACAGCCACAACCATCTGAGTCGCAAAGCGCGAGAGAAATTCTGTAGGTCGTGGATGCCAAGGCCTCCGTATTCCGTCGGCGTACAAACTTGCTTCCAGGCAACCTTGCATTTGCCACCAGTAAGCTCTTCTTCTCGAGTCCAAAGAAATTTTCTGTGGTCTTTATCAATCTCTCTGAATAGAAGCTTTGGTGGCCGAAGAACAGAGAGCGCAAAGGTTGGGATCGCCGAGAGAACGCTCCGAACAAGCACTCTTCTCCCTGCGATATTCATCAGTTTATGCTTCCAGCCAGCGAGACAAGCTCGGATGCGGTCCAGGATGAACTGAAAGTGAACGATTTTGGCACGTCCGAGGCTTATTGGTAATCCCAAGTAACGTATTGGGAAGGCAACAATCTGTCCGCCAAACGCATGCAGAACTTCCTGAAGGTTAAGGTGGTCACAGCGAATGGGCGTGATGGTGCACTTGCTGATGTTGAGGTGAAGGCCTGAGGCTTCTCCAAAGCTGGTGATGATCTGAAATAGTTTGTCGAGCTCTTCCCGAACTGGGTTTGCGAAGATGACAGCATCATCAGCGTACATGTTGGTGCGCAGTTTCAGTTCTCTTCCAGGTAGCGGGGCAAGAATGCCGTCGTCAGCAGCTTTTGTTATGAGCCGGTGGAGGATGTCAATGGCAAGGATAAACAACAGCGGGGACAACGGGTCTCCTTGCCGCAGCCCACGGCGGTGGATGAGAGGGACGCCAGGGTCGCCGTTTAACAGGAAGGCTGATGAGTATGATTTGAGCAGCATGGCAATCCAGTCCCTCCAGCGGCTGCTAAAACCAAGCTGCTGAAGCAGTTCAAACATAAACTCCCAGGAGACCGAGTCAAAAGCTCGAGCAATGTCCAGTTTAATCAGCAAGGCAGGCTCCTTTCTTCTGTGCAATGATCGAACTGAGTTCCTGACATAAAGGTAGTTATCTTGCAGGCATCTTGACTTGAGAAAAGCGCTCTGAGCTAGCGAAATGATCGGTGAGATTTTCTCTGCCAATCTTATCGAGAGCACTTTGGTGATGAGCTTTGCAATTGAGTTGATGAGGCTAATCGGCCGAAAATCACCCATGGATTCGGCTCCATCTTTCTTAGGCAGCAACGCCACAAAAGCAGAGTTGATTTTGTCGAAGTTTGCCCTGGATAGGCTCTGGAACTGGTTGAATACTGCCATCACCTCATCTTTTATGATGTCCCAGCAGCTTCTGAAAAATTGTCCGCTGAAACCGTCAGGCCCCGGGGCCTTTTCTGTCGGGGATTCAATGATCGCTCTCCAAACTTCCGCTTCAGTGAAAGGAGCATCAAGTCCATCAGCTTGAATTGTTGGCAGGTTTAGAGCTTCCCAGTTAATGGTGCATTTCCTGGGTTCAGCAGCTCCCATGATTTTCTTGAAATGCTCATAAATGGCGGCAGCCTTCTCGTCATGCTCGATCGCCACATGATCTTCAGATCGCAGAGAGTGAATGAAATTTTTTCTCCTCCTCGAGCAGGCCTTTGCAGTGAAGAAAGTATTGGTTGCATCTCCGGCCTTGAGCCATGTTATCCGAGAAGCTTGGCGACGACGCGCATGCTCGACGGCCGCAAGACCGGTAATCCTTTGTTTCAGAAGCTTTCTCAGGTTGAACTCGGCTAGGGATAGTTGGCGCTTTTCCATGGCCACATCGAATCTCAGGATTAATTCTGAAGCAATGTGGAACTGCATCTTCGCGTCACTGAATAAAGTACCGCTCCAAATCTTCAGGTCTTTGGCCACCCGCTCGAGTCTTGTCTTGATCCTGCTGAAGGCGCAGGTTTGCGTGGCGGGGTGTTGCTATGCCCGCTGTACCATTTCTCTGAAGTGAGGAAAACTGACCCAGAAGCTTTCAAAACGGAATCTTGCTCATCGCGGAGGGGCGGTGGCACTGGCAAGGATGAGGGGGCAGTGGTCCGAGCAGGTTGTGGATGCGGCGACGAGCATGAAGGAGGGGAAAGGGCTTCCCATTCTAGGTTAGCGAAGAATTTGTCGATGCTGACTAACGTGGGCGATTCCCGTTCGTTACTCCAGGTGAACCTCCTATTTTTACATTTGATTTCTTTGAGCGCCGCCGAGTCTAAAACTGATCTAAATCTACTCATCAACCTCCTATTTAAGTTGAGGTTGTTCTTGTCTCTCGCCTCGTAGATGACATTGAAGTCTCCGTTAACTAGCCATGGAGTGCCTACAGGAGGTGCCGTGCTAGCTAATTCAGCGAAGAAGGCGTCTCTGTTGGTGCCGTCGGAGGGGCCGTATACTGATGTGAGGACGAAACTAGTTGCCGAGCTAACTAGAGTGACAGTGGCTGTGATGGAGAATTGGCCAACTGCCTGGGAGTAGACGGACACGAGATCACGGTTCCAGAAGATTGCAACTCCGCCCCTGGAGCCAATCGCCGGTAGTACTATGCAATCTTTGAAGTGGCTGCCGCCAATGTCCCTAACCATGGTTTGAGACCATGTTTCTATTTTTGTTTCCTGGAGGCAGAGGATGGCGAGTCACTGTGCCGCTCCTACCTCTCTAACTATTTCCCGCCTTGCCGCTGAGTTCAGTCCCCGGACATTCCAGGACATGATCGCACAATTGATGTTACTCATTTGGACACTTGAGTTTGCTCTAGAGACTAGAAATACTAATGATGAAGACAAACAGATACACTTCAGCTACAACCGTGGAATGTCGACGGCCACCAACAGGCCCCAAATTCCGTCGACGTGAGAACTGAACCTCTACCCTGAAACTAATCATGAAACCTAACTTGAGCCAGTCCAGGACCGACTACCTCTGGAGGGAGCAACTACAACTAGGTAACATAATCTAAGCTGCTTCCCCGAGGGGAGCTCCATCAGGGCCGGCGAGTCCGGCAGCGATGCGAAGAGCTACTGGATCCTTGCGCGTGAGCTTTGCAAGGCTGTTGATGTCTTCTTCAGTGAGAGGCTCGTCGAACTTCTTGATCAGGGCTTCTGCCGCCTTTAGGGTCATCATGTCGTTTGGCCCCAGAAGCCCGAGGTCGCGGATGATGCGTAGCGTTGCACGGTGCGCCACCGGCACCTCCGAGCGGTTTTTGGCCTGGCGGGCGCTCTGACGCACTGGAGCTGATGTAGTCCGCGTCTTCCTCGGAGCAGACGGGCGGGGAGGGGGGCAGGATGGGCGTTAGAACGTCGGTGAAGAGGCGGCGAGGGATCACGACACCGTCTTGGTCATTGATGTCCATCTGCTGAACCCTCTGCGTGACCGTGCCCACCTGCACACCAACAGAAGTGGTGGATGGGGCAGGGGCACGGCAGGCCTAGGAGGAGAGGGCAGCAGTAGTCTTGAGGTTGCAGTTGTCGTTGTCGGTGAAGCAGAGAGGCTCCGATGTCGCCTCCGCGGCAGCAACGTCGACGTCATTTGCTGCAGCAAGGGGCGGAGGGGGAGGGGGCGCCAGCACTGCAGCTTCTTCAAAGAAAGCAGCAACTGGGTCCGGGGAGGTGCGCCTGGGTGCAGCTTCTGTTTGGGAGGGGGATGGGGTCCGGGCACGCGCGGACGAAGCGTGCTTGTCCATGGAGTAGTTGAGACGGTGGTGGTGTTGGCCCTGCCGGCTGGTGGGCGTGCGGCTCCGCTGGCGTTGATGACGTTGCTGGGGGGCGCCGTCGTAGGAGCTTCATGGGAGGGGCGGCCGCGCCCCAGGAGTGTGTCTTTCCAGGAGCGCCGACCCCCTCCATTGTCCCCGTCGTGGCTGCGTCTGGGGCCGCCGAGGGACATGCCGCGGCATCCAATGTTGGCCACGACAGGTCCTGGGCGTTGCGCGCGGCCTTGCTGGTCGGGGGCCTGGCCATCTTCGATCTTCATCATCCAGGTGCCGGGGTATGTTGTAGGGAACGGCCTGGTGTCGCTCTCGGACTCTGACGATGGGATGCCGCTCTGCGGGGAGGAAGAGGAGCACGGGGACAACGGAGTCCAATCTTTGACGAGGTCGACGTGGATGAGCAGGTCCTTGCGGCGGACCCATGGTGGAGGCGCGACGTCACGGCTCGGGGGGGGGGGGGAGAAGTCGTACATCTCCTCTGTTCTGCCCGCGCCACGCTTGATGATCCACAGGGTGCGCTTGGTTGGGATGTGGGCAACATCCCACACCCAGACCCAGGCACCGAACGTCTTCGTGTCCCCTTGGTCGTAGGTCTTGCTGTCGAGGCGGTCGACCTGGCACCGGTCGCCGATGGCCTCCTCCGCCCCCTCGAGCGACCACGGCTGCATGGGCAGATCTTCAATGACCACCCTAACATGGAGCTTGAAGTTGTCGTGGGTCATGTGGTCATCTTCATGCCAGGGCTTGATCCGAAGCACGCCCCCGTCGACGGTGACCGAGCCCTGGCGCACGGCCAGGTCGTGATGCGCGGGGAGGTTGAAGCGGACGAAGAAGTCTATAGGATGGTGGTAGGTGACTCGCAGGAGGTGCGAGGGGATGCGCAGCTGCTTCTCGAGGGCCTTGCCGACCGCCATGGGGTTGGTGGGGCGTGCCTTGTCGACGGCGGTGAGCAGCACTACGTGGTGGCGGAGGATGGACTCCTGCTGCTCCATGGCCGGCGTAGAGATGATGACTTTGTGGCTTTCGCGTGGGCGGCGGGAGGGGTTGGTGTGGAAGTGGCGGTTGGCAGCCATGGGAGTAGGCGGTGGCGGAGGGGGGAAGCGGAGGCGCTCGTGCACTGGCACTCTGGGGCGAATTTGGTCGCCGGGGGGGGCGGTTGCAAGGGTTGAGGTGGCACTCCCGACCAAAGTGGCCTGGGTTTTTGCAGTAGATGCAGCGGAGAGGGTCTCTTCAGTCGATGCGGCGGTGTTCCGTGCTGAGGCAGCGGAAGCAGAGCCCTTTGAAGCGCTTTAAGAAGGCCAATCTTCCTGCCGAAGCATTGAAGGCGAGGCAACGGGGAGGGCGCCGGGGAGCAGGATGAGCCGGCGAGGATTGAATGGCGCGCCAACTTTTCCGCGAGCGATAAGTGCTCCAGCCGTCCTCATTGCCTGAAGAGGGTTGGTCGGCGGGCGGGGAGGTAAGAACCACGATGGATTTGAGCATGGGGCGCCCCAAAGGGGGGAACGCGGCCAGATCCGTGGGGGAAAGAGGTGGTGCAGCATGGGAGCACTCTCCCCGGAGCAGGAGACACGGCGGATCCGGAGATGGGGCGCAGGGCGACCGCGGCAAGACCGGGGCGTCGGACGGACCGAAGGATGCAGGTGGATCTTCCCCAGATCCAGGAGATGGCCATGCCGAGCGGTCGGCGGGGGCGCGAGGGGCGTTGATGGCAGCAACGCGGAGGGGGCCATCGGTCGTTGGGAGGCGCAACTGCCCGCGCGGGCAGCCACGGGCTTGGTGGCCGCCGCGGCCGGAGTGACCCGCGGCGCGGTGATGCGGGGGGCAGGGAGGGGTGAAGCTCAGCTCAGCTTCGCAGCATCTGTCCAACCGTCCTCCACAAATTTTCATGTACATCATATTTGATGCATCAGTCTAATCTGTACATCAAATTACAGTGTATGATTTGTGTGGACACTATATATATATTTGATGGAGCCGTTTAAGTTGGACTGTTGGACATGAATTTACAGTGTACAATTTCCATCCAACTTGCTAATTCAATTTTACTTATTTTACAAACTCTTTAATAATAATTCTAAATAGCATAATAATCTGACAATATTTTCCAAAGGATGTTTTTTACATCTTCCTATATCATTTTGATGTGAGATGGGTTGTAAATACAGGTCTATTAATAATTTTATCATAGTTGTTATTTAACATCCGTAAGCCATCGTTTGGGGATAAGCCATTGTTTGGGGATAAGCGGCGTCTTAAATTGAGGACGTGGACCGACGTCTTAAATTGAGGACGTGGACCAGTGGAGAGGGTCCTTGAGCCATGCTTATTAAGGTAAGGGTGTGCTCTATTATTTTTGGAAAAGATACCAGTGATGTTTGCTTATGTGATGATTATGTCATGGATGATGTACCCATGTCTATGCCATCATGAATATGCCCGTCATGTTGTAGTGTTCTATTTTTTTCCCGTTGCAACGCACGGGCATATGTGCTAGTCTCTCCCTAATTTTTTTAATTTTAATTTTGTTTTAATTTTTTTAATAATAATAATAATATTTCCTTAATAATAATATAAATAATAATAAAGCATGACTGACTCCGTGGGTTCACCGTCACAACACGCTTTCTACCTATGAATTTACGTTTCGGATTGAGTTTGTCGGGTTCACCGTCACAATACGCTTCTTTCCGTGAATTTACGCTTTCAGTTTGAATCTAAAACATATACCCGAGGTGGTACTATCTTCGCTATAGAAACGTTTCGTTGCCTGCACGTACGTCACCGATCGATCTGGTTTCGTTTATCCATAACCGAGTTTAAAGGCACAAGCCCAGCCCAACTAAGCCAGCGACCACAGCCCACAAAACAAAAGGGTTAAAGGCCTGGGCAAGGCTAGAAAATTACTCTGGTACAGAATAGTCCCACCTTGCCCCCTTACATTAAATCCTCCCAATTTAAATACGCTTTTTAGTTTTCTCGGCGTCAAGGAGCTGTCTCGGGAATTAAGGAGTGAAGCGTGAAAGGAATAATAAAGTCTCTGACTTGAGAATAAGGAAGGAAGGGTTAAAGGAAGGAAAGCCAGATAGGAAGGCATAATCACAGGAGGAACAATGAAATTGAAGGGAGAATTAAAGGAAGCAAAGCCGGATTAAAGGAAGGCCTAATCACAGGAGGAACAATGAAATTGGAAGGGCCCTAGATCATGCGCACATTGAAGGGTTGGCCGGGCTCTCTTGCTATGCTGGGTTGGTTTCTTGTTCAAATTAAAACAAGCACACATTTGTCCCACGCATGCTTTTTAGAATTTCTAATACATACGGAGAGGGAGTAGTGCAGGCAGGTGATAATTAGTGCTCAGGAGTGACCAATCAAAAGCATGCTGAAACAAAACCTGAAAACTAACCCTTTTCATCTCACTAAGTGGAAATGCTCTATTTTTGCCTTGAAGAAATCCACAACTGCTTCAACTCCAGCATTCTAACCTTCCCAAACTGAAATGCTGCTGCTGCCTTGTTTTTTTATCAAATTCTCTACCTCTGCCAGCGCCTATCCGAGCTCCTTGTACGGCAGAACCTGCAGAACAAGAACCTCATGAGCAAGAATCTGAAGAATACTGCTGAAAGAACAAGAACCTGAAGAAAGTCACAATTAAGGTGATACTGATGAAAGTGCATTTTACTGTGCTTTTGACATTATTATTTGAAGGAGCAAATGCTCAAATTGAAACAGATTATTTAGGTATGGTACTTTAATTCCAGATGATCAACAAATGTCATGTTTTGATTCATGGATCATGCATATATATCCTGCCATTCCAGCTCAAGTTAGACTAATGCAGCAAGACCATAATCATGTACTCCTGGTATACAGCGGAGCATACGGCATACAGCGGAGCAAGCTAATGCTGCTACACTGCTGAATTAAACATTCTTTGCCTAAGATGTCTATGCATTAATGTAATGCATGAAAGTCACTACAAACAAGCAAATACTCATGTTTTCCTGTAGTACTCATGTTATCAAGCAGAAAAGGAAAAGAAGAGAAAAGAAACAACATTCATGTGAGTGGGAGATGCTTCTGATAATCTGATGCCAAAAAGAAATGAAGAAAATAATGATGTCTTTGTACATACGTCCATAAACCCCAATGATAGAGCGAGCATGAACACTGAACAGGGAAAGCAAACGGTGCTCCGGCCTCCAGATCCAGTCAGAAAACGATCAAGGCATCACGTTCCCAAATCCTACCTCACCTGGTCATTATCAGTCCCTTTAATGTTCTGGATCAGGAGCAAGGTGTACTCCTCCCTGCCTTTTTGTTTTCCCTAATCCTACTCTCCTTTTTGAAAGGGGTTTTTGTTTTGGAATTGGAATTCTTATCCGAATAAGCAGATCCTTCAGTATCACTGCCATTTCTGTAGCATTCCTTAATGGTAGTGTTCTTTTTTCCTTATTGTGTGATCTGAATAAGCACATTCCCAAAGCTATAAGATGCTTTAACTGAACATTTACAGACATCTGTTACTACTGGATAATCACCACATTACTACTACTGGTCACTACACTACATGGTCAGATTTGAGAAGAGAGCGAACTTTGGCTACATAAGATATTGTACATACCAATAGAAAGAAATAGCCCATGTGTCCATAGCAATAGAAAGAATTACTCTAGCACATTTGTACTTGCTGCAGAAATTATATGTTTGGTCACAACTACTCAGGGTATATAATCTCCTACTCCAAATAGCTATAAACAGATAGAATCAGTAGCAACTCCAAACTAAATGACCATAGTAATTAGGAACAATTTGCTATAAATTTACTCCTGATATTAGGAGTACTGTAATTTACTCCTGACATTTTGCAAGATTACTACTGGTACATTTAAACAGAACAATTTGCTGAAAATAGGAGTACATCATGATCTTGAAATGATGATGAACAAGTACTCCAGCAGTTAACAGGAACAAATCATTGCAGCAACACATGAATTAAACCATGTCACAAGTCCAGTGCTAGCTATCTGTGGCACCATAGAGAAGAGGAGGAACTCACCTAGGTGGCTGTAGCCGAGGTAGAAGCTCGTCGCCGCCGTCCCTACACGGCGAGGAAGAAGCTGCAGCACCGAGAGAGCCACGTCTTTAACAGTAACAGTAACAATCTATTACCTGCAAGAAGAATGAAGAACAATCTCTTGGATTACAGTACACTCACATAGTTATTGCTGTGGCCAAGAATAAAATGTTTAAACATTGAATTTACTCCAAGAACTTAAACAACAGTCTAGAATATTGAAGTACAGCAAGCAGCAGAGATATCATCCTCCCACACTTGTTCCTTTGTTCTTAAGAAGATAAACATCATCATAGTACTCGAATTACAGAAAAGTTCCAGAAATAATGACTGAAACTTGGAAGCTGGGTCATAATCAGGAGTAATTGTAGCAATGAGGAAGTAGCGAAAATACTGCACTCCTAATTAACTCTGAACATGGATTGATTACTCATCGAGGAGACGCAGAACGCTGCGGCCAGAGAAGCAGCAATGAAAATGAGACGGAGAATGTTGGGCATCAATTACTTAGGAAGATTTGGAACCACCGCAGATTAAGTCGAGAAAGGGAAGCACCACGGATTAAGGCGAAATTACTCCATCTATCTGTCAGTGCACTCTCCGCCCGCCATGGAGGACCTGCTCCTCCCCGCTAGCCGCCTTCGCCGCTACCGGATCCAGCACCGCCGCCAGATCAGCCAATTTGGACCCGAAAAATGAGCTTTTTTGGAGCCAGGCAGATGCGTCGGGGGCAGCGGCGGGCGAATGTGTAGGCGGAAGCGGCGCTCGACGGGCATATGCGACGGCAGCAGCGCTCGCTCTGCCGGGGCATGCGGCGTCGCGCCGGCACTGGGACGGCGGAGAAATTCGGGGGGTGCGGGCGGAATGGTGGATGCGAGTTGAGTGGGCGATGCGACGACGAGAACTGATGATTCTCTGGACTGCCGGTTGTGTTGTCTCCCAAAAACTTCCAGGTTTTTATTTGTTTGTAAATTTACCACTAGCGACAGATATTTCGGGATGGAGGGAGTAGTATTTTTGGCCGCAGCGTCCCGGGCCAACGGCGGCCTTGCGCTTGCTTGGCGCGCAAATGCAGAGGAGGCGTGAGGGAGAGGACAGGGGCACGGGAAGGAATGAGGAGGCGGTGTAGAAGGGTTCGTCACCGGTGTGGTAGCACTCTCCGATCGGAGTGGCGCCCGAGGGCCGCGGGGCTGGAGGGATCGGGCCAATGGGCGCTCGCTCCTCTGTGTATTGTGTGTCTGTGAGACGACGCGAGGGGAATGAGAGAGTTCAAGGGGAGAGACGAGGGGAGTGGGGGATCGGCGGCATCGGCGGCGACTAGAGATAGTGAAGGGAACGGGAACAGAGACAATGTGTGCAGTTTGTGTCGCAACGAAAGTGTATCTTTTTTCTGAGAGTGTGCGTGTTTTCGTAGTCCAGTCGTTTGGCCCAAGCCCAAAAAGTTCATAAAATGTCCAAAAAAACATCTGTTCAAAAAACATTTTTTTCCAAAGAAATGTTAAAAATTCATAAAAGGTTAACTCTTCCTTGGAAAGTATTTCAATTTTATGCAAATGTTAACTTTTATTAAAAAATAAAATTTTAATGTTTAACCTTATCGTCGATGTTTATGAAAACTGGATATAAAAAATGATGCACACTTGCAAATGAAGCAGGTTGTGCAAAAATCAGTTACAGAAAAATATAACATTTTCAAAATTATATTATACAGAAAAATGTTATTACCCCTAAAAACATTATTACCCCTGAAAAAGGATTCTTTGCAAGAAAAACATCTGTTCGAAAAATGATCTTTTCCAAAGAAATGTTCACATTTCATAAAAATGTTGACTATTCTTAAAAAAGTATTCCAATTTTTATGTTAACATTACCTTCTATTTTTAAAAATAAAATTTTAACATTTAACATTATCATTGACGTTTATTACAATTGGATATAAAATGGTGCATAATGGCACAGAAAACAGGTTTTATTTTTTTTCGTCCGGTGCAACGCACGGACATGTATACTAGTCTATCCCTATATATCTATCCCTAATAATAAAGCACAGATTGACTCCGTGGGTTCACCGTCACAATACGCTTTCACCCAGTCATATTACGCTTTTACGTTTATGTTTTGGAATTAACCGATGTGGTACTAACGGAACAATTCGTTTTTGCCTCTGTGGTAGCACGATGGCATACTTGGGCCTGCTTTAGTCCAGCCCATACACGTACAACTTTTTATAATCTCTATCTCTATCAGTCACACGTTTTGTTCATTGGGCTTTTTTGGGCTAATGGACTCGCCTAAGTCACGTTGCTGCACGCTGCCCCCTCTTTCAGTTTCTCTCACTTCTTCCTTTTTTCCCTAAAGAAAAGAAATTTTAATCTCAATTCCTCTACAACTCAGAGAAAATTTCTTTACAAATTGGAGCAGAGCAAGGGAATCCTGTCAGCTATATTTCGCCTGCGTCGCTGCGGAAGACGCAACCCTAGCACACCGAAGGACACCTCGCGAGGAGAGCACGCACGCGGGTTGACGCAGCCGCAGGTCCTCCCCCACCACCAATTCCCTCTCTTCCTCGCTTCGTGGCGCTGGCGCATGCCACCCTCACCCGCGCTGCTGCTGGACGGCGGGGCCTTGTGGCCTGCCTCGCTCGAAGCAGCAACAGGGGGCGACAGAAGCAAAGAAGCCGTCGGTACTGGGCGGCCGGATGGAGGCCGCGTCGTCATACGAGCACGCGGACGATGCTCCTGCGGTGGCAGAGGTGATGGCCGGACTTAGAAGTGCTTCAGGGAGGAATTGGATGGGTGGGAGCAGCTGCGGGTGGCGTGCAGCACGGTCAATGAGATAGTCGACGATGGGAACACCAGTTTGACGCTGACGTGAGAAAAGCAAGGAACAGAACGATGTGTAGCACCAATTCCTATACTCAAGTTATCTATATACCGACGTGAGAAGCCTTTCCCCTATGTTCGAGGCTCCCAGCACTTCCCCTGCAGCTACCTGGCGAGTTTAAGGCAGATCCGAACGCAGACAACGCAGACAACAGAACATATTATTAGGGGCAACGGTGTGCTAGATGGCATGCTGCTACTGCCACCCCAGCAAAGTGTACTGCTATAGGCAAGTCGTGGGAGAAACCACCTGAGGGCATGATGAAATTGAATTTTGATAGCTCATTCATGGGAGTACAGGCGATGTGGGTGTTGTCATGATCCTTCGAGATGCACAAGGACAGATTGTGTTCTCTTCCTGCAATCATTGCAATGCTGCTAGTCGGCCCTTGAGCCCGAACTATGTGCCTGCTTGGAGGGCATGTCGCTTGCACTAGATTGGAGCCATGTGGATGTTATGGTGGAAACTGACTCAGCTAAACTTGCTGCAATGATAAATAGCTCTTCCCGTGACTGCTCACGGCTCGGACATCTCGTTGAGCAGGTGAAGTATCTCATGAGACAGGGAAGACGGTTTTCCATCAACAAAATCACTCGTGAACAGAACCAGCCAGCCACCTGCTAGCTCGCTTTGGGCGCCAAGAAGATCGCACAGTAGTTTGGTTAGGATCGGGTCCTGATGAAATTTTAGGCCTTACCCTTCGGGATTGTAATGTGACAAATGCTTAAGCAATACAAATTGTATTATACAATCCTTTTACCCCGCAAAAAAAATCCATGGTGAGCTATATAATGTATGGGCTTAGCTTTCAGATTTACTGTCCTGAAGTAGGATTCGAGATGTGACGAGCGATCTGGTTTATAGTGTTGCTGATGGTGTGTTTTAGCGCTGATCTTAACCTCTCTTACGGTGGTCATACTTGATGATGGTGTCTTTTAGCGCTGATCTTACCTCTCATACGGTGTTGTCATACTTCTGAACAGAAAAATATGGATCCGGCATCAACTACTTAAACAGGTTTGTTATTTTATTTTCCTCTGTACTTAGCTCGACCCCTGCTTTATGTACATGGAACAGTATTGGATGATTCATGAATGGAATGGCTAGATTCCTTCTTGGATGCTTAGATTCTTGACAATCATCTTTTTACTTCACCTTTATAATTATTTGCTACCCAATAAATTGTTAGCATCAAGTTACATGAGTTTTGTATGCAGATATACATAGGCAAAGTGCTTGTCTTTCATGGCATGTGCATGCACTGTGCAATATGAAGCATCACATTCAATTTATTGGTTTTTCTTTGTCTGCTAGCATTGCTTTTTGGCTTCTACATATCCGAATGCTTGAATGTGTGATAGTCTTGAAAATAGCTAAACTATATTGCAATCTTGTAGGCATAGTCATACATTCTGCTCATTTGTCATATTTCTTCTGTGCATATTGAATCTAAGCATGGTCTATTATGAAATTGTGTAATGTTTGTGTGGTTAAATCACAATTACATATGAGAGTAGCTGGCTGTAACAATGCGGTTAATGCATAATAGCTGATTCATGTTTCCTGTTTTATTGTCAGGCAAATGAGCGTGTTATAAGGAGTTCAAATATGACCCTAGACTGCAGATGGATACCTATTAGTAAACAAAGAAATTGTGTACTGCAAGTCTGAGATCTTCCACTTGCTACACGTGTTGATCCACAGCCAGTTTACTTGCCAGGTAGAACATTAGTTTTAATGCCAATGCAATCATATGTATCTTTCCACTATACTTGCAAAATAGGATCAGCTCGCGGTGCTTGCAAGTTGTTAAAATTTTATCACTCTTCTCCAAACCTCTCATTTTGTCCACCCTTCCTTGTGCCCTGTAGCTTTCATAGCTTTTTCAGTATAAACTACACTAGATAGCAGTAGTTATGTATACATTGTTAGCATAAATCGATGCCGAGTCTTGTGGCTGACTTCCAGCAACAGAAAGACTGGTCCTAAATCCGAAAGTCAATGGTCGACTTCAAGCAATCTGTTGCGACACAATCTCGGATGAGGTTTTTTGTGACCAAAATGAATTTTGACCGCGGTATAAATGTAAATAGCTAATCTCAACTATGCATGGTTGGATTTTCCATATGTTTATATCAATTATTATTTCTATTCTCAGGTGAATGCTACTGCTGGTAATTGTTTTTTACTCTGCCATATGTGATATTTACTGGTATTTTCCTTTTGTATCCTTGGTCATCTAAGAATTACTTTATTTGTAATTTACAGTAGTTAATGACTTCACTGGAATCGAATGCACGTTCTATAATTTCTAAATTGTATGCATACCATTCTACGACTTTATTTTGTCATGGCACGGCATGTAGGTATTTGTTAAAAACTTAAAATGTACAGGAGATGCAGGGTCCTTCGAATAGAAAAATACTTAAAGTTGTATTAAGTCAGCGACAATTAATATGGATCGGAGGGAGTACAAATATCAAATAAGATACCACCCAACAATATGCCTTCTTCTATGAATTAGTGTTATCAAGATGGAAAAAACACATGGTTAGAATGTTATGTGATATTGATTACTAGGAAAGCCGTGAACTGAATAATTTATACATTTCGTAGCCGCTTTGCAGAGATGGCTAGGATGTGATGCTATGATTACAAGAAAAACCATGAACTAAACAATTCATACACTAAATAGCCACTTTGCAAATATGCTTTCACTGAAAGCACAATTCTTCTTCATGCTGGAGTATTTGATGTGGGTGCTTATTGGGCTAAGGAGAGAGTGATGAGTTTCCCATCCGTTGCTTAGTTTTTCTCCTGTTGCAACGCACATGCATGTTTTCTATATATATATATAATCTCTCCCTAATAATAAAGCACGGTGTGAATCTGTTGGGTTCACCGTCGCGGCGTTTTTATAAAAACGTCCCTGTGATTTAACATAACTAACCCGCGCTACAGATTTTTGGCTACCACGACCTCTTCCGTCGCTCATACGGGCCTGGCTGGGCCTGCGCCCGTGGTAAAATTTTTGTAGAATCAAACACACCACTAATCAAATCCTAGAATAGTACCACCTTGCTTCATTGAATGAAATCTTGCCAATTTAAATACAATCACAAGTTTTCTGCAATATCAAGTACTAGCAGCGAGCACACGAGGATTCACAAATGAGGGAAATGGGGCGGGCTAGCTGGTTCTCGTGCAACAACGAGGCCTCGGTAGGGATGGCCACACCGCTCAGGCATACAGGATATGAGACCTGAGATATGAGATAGAGCACGCCACTCCAGCGGCACACGGACCTGAGATATGAGATAGAGCGGGGATCAGAGAGAGAAAAGACAAAAAGGGAGCAAAGCGAGGAGAGGCGTGGCAACGGAGCGTGAGTTCACTCACCTCGCCGGTGAACCCACCTGGGCGGCGGCGAGCAAGAAGGGGAGGGGAGGCGCGTGGGCGAGGAGGAAGGGCGCGGCTTGTCGGAGCGGGCGGGAGGCGGCCGACGATCGGAATGGGGCAAATAATATACCATTGAAAAGCTAAGGAAAATGCGAAACTTTTTCATGTTGATGGTTTTCTCTGATTCCCAGCCGTTTTCAAGTAATTTCGAAAACGGCGGGATCATTCGTTCTGCTTTTATTGCGAAACAGATCCTTCGAAAATGCACCACGTGAAGTACCTGAACTTCTCGGCGCGTGTACCTGAACTTCACTCTGTTTTTTCACGTGATTTTTTTGCTCGTAGGTCTCCATCCACTGCTCGTAGGTCTCCATACATTCACCGGAATTGAGCAAGTGATACACCGATGGAAAGCTGCTGTAAACACGCAACTTTCCCGTGTTGATTATTTTTTCATACTTGCGACGATTTTAAAAGTTTTTCATCTAAAATTCATTCAGCGTAGTAGTTGAACTTCCTGCTGTTTTCATGTTGAACTTCTGTGACGTATTTTTTTTTGTACGCGCGCCTGAACTTCTCTCTGTACGAACCCGACCTTCGGGCTATCTTCGCAACCGTGCCTTCTACCGCGAGTTTTTCTGGTTAGTCGTGTTCCATGTGATGTAAGTGTAATCTTCAAACAATTTTTAGCAACTAAATACTCGTTTTAGATAAGAATCTCGCTCATAGGCAGATTTTGCACTCGGGTCGTGATGAACTCGCGTTTTTTGCAATTTTACTGCCTGAGTTGTTCGACCTGAACTTCCCCATGTGCTAGGTTGAACTTCCGCCAACATTGCCCAAATAGGGCTTGCTATATACCGTTGGAAAGCTATGGATACCAGTATCATCACCCAAGTTAAATTTTTGACAAAATATAAGCGGTTTAAGAGCAGTTTTAAAAATTGTTTTTTCTTCACACAAAAAACGTGAATCGTATTTTCAATCGCATTTCTAAACCGTTTATCGGAATGAGGCAAATAATATAGCGTTGAAAAGCTACTGAAAAACCGCTCATTCCACATGTTGAAAGTTTTCTCTAATTCCCTATGGTTAAAGAGTAATTTGGAAAATCGTAAAATTTCGCAAACCGAACAGCCGACTTTGTACTTTTGATGTTATTTTTAAACGGCTGATCTAATTGAGGCAAATGATATGGCGTTGGAAAGCTTATGGAGTTGCGCTAATTTTCCATGTTAATAGTTTTTTCTAATTTTCAACGGTTTAAAATTAATTTAAAAAACAATACAAGTTCCACCGAGTTTGTATTTTCGAGCTAATTTTTTAACCGTAGATCCGAATGCAGCAAATGATATGGCGTTAGAAAGCTTGAACAAATGCAAAACTTTTTCGTATATATGGTTTCTCCCAATACTTTACGGTTTTATGTCAGTTTTGAAAATGGCTAAAAATGTATTTTCATCGTAATTTCTACAAATTTAATCGGAATGGGGTAAATAATATACCGTTGAAAAGCTACGGAAAATGTGAAACTTTTTCATGTTGACAGTTTTCTCTGATTCCCAACCGTTTTCAAGTAATTTGGAAAACGGTGAGAACATTCGTTCTGCCTTTATCGCGAAACAGATTCGTCAAAAATGCATCACGTGAAGTACCTGACCTTCTCGGTATGAAACCTTGAACTTCACTCTGTTTTTCACGTGCTTTTTTGCCCGTAGCTCTCCATCCAAGCACCGGAACACTCACCGGAATTGAGCAGGTTATATACCGATGGAAAGCTGCTGTAAACACGCAACTTTCTCGTGTTGATCATTTTTTCATACTCGCGACGATTTTAAAAGTTTTTCATCTGAAATTAATTCAGTGTAGTTGGTGAACTTCCTGCTGTTTTCACATTGAACTTCTGCGACGTATTTTCGTTTGTAATTTTCTCATCCATTTCATCAGTGTTACACAAATGATATTCTTTTTGTACAAAAATCTCTCACAATATTTTTTTTAACTTTCTCCGACCGAGGACTTGAACTCACATAAATGATATTCCTGTCATTTTGAAGCAAATTAGAGAAATGAGGAGATCATGATTTCTGCCTTCATTGCAAATGGAAACACACTGCGTGAAGTAGTTGAACTTCTCGGGCATGTCTGTTTCAACCTCACTCTGTTTTTGACATGCTGTTTTTTGCACTGCATGAAGTAGTTGAACTTCTGGGGCATGTCTGTTTGAACTTCACTCTGTTTCATTTTATTGTTTTTTTTCTTATATGAAATACACACTATGTAGTATGTGAACTTCTGGTTATTATCATTTTGAACTTCTCTCTAGTTTGAGAGAATTAATTTAAAACACAAAAAATAACATATTTTTTTATGTATTTTGGACATCTAAATACACGGTGAACCTCTCTCACAAGAATTTGTTGAACTTTTCCTCGTAGAGCACTTGAACTTCTAGCAACCATTTTTTTCGTTTATGAGTTGTTTTTAAAAGTGCAAAAATGGCGTTGTGTATTTTATTTTTTGAACAGGTATATCCTAGGTTTTAATAAACTTCGAACTTCTCTGTTATTTCAATATGAACTTCACCTTTCTATATTTTGAGTAAAGAATTGTGTTCGGTTTTTATATGGAAAAAATCAAACATGGAAATACATGGTGAACCTCTCTCGCAAGATTTTTGAACTTCTCCGGACAGAGCACTTGAACTTCTTTCAACAAACCTTTTAAGCTTTTATTTTTCTATACTTTTATTTCTCACCTGAAATGCATTTCTTACAGTACTTGAACTTCTCTGTTATTTTAATTTGAACTTCTTAGTTTCATTCTTTAGTACCGAGAAAAATCGAGTTTTTTGAACTTCTCTGTTTTAAAATATTGAACTTCTTGGTTTTATTTTTTAATAATGTGAAAAATCTGATTTTTCTTATAAACATCGAACTTCACCACTTTTAAAATTTGAACTTCTTAGTTTTATTGGTTAGTAACAGGGAAAATTCTTTTTTATATGAACAATGATACCGTGCCATTTTTTCCTTTTGAACTTATAGTTTTTATAGAATGGGGATAATCAGTTTTTATACAATCTTTTGAAGTGCTCTACTTTTTAATTTGAACTTCTCTGTTTTTTTTACAAAGTGGGAAAATCCGTTATAAAGATTTTTGAACTACTTCTTTTTAAGTTCTTGCTCAAATTTTTTGAACTTCCAAATTTGTCTTTTAGACATTAAAAACTTCATTTTTTTAACATTGACCTGCTTCGGTTTTTAAGTTTTATATTCTAATAGATTTTTGTTGCGACATTTTTATGCATTTTTGCTTCTCGGTGAAATGGCCTAGGCGGTCCCTTTTTCATTTGATCATTTTTCTTCTGTACGTGGTACACGTGAGCTTCGGAATTTCTTAAACATGAACTTGGGTGCTATTAATTTTGTCATGAAACTCCATAGTTTTTATTTTTTAAATTCCATGATTTTTTTGTTTACATTTTGGAAAAAGCGAATGGGGCGAACAACTAGGAATATGGATGTTTTTAAGGACCGTTTTTTTAAACATTACTAACGTGTATCTCTTATTAAAGTATAGTTCATCTCCATGTAGTTCCACTCAGCTTCTATACTATGTCAACTGGCTATTTAGCGAACATCTAAACTTTAGCATACGACGACATTTGAACTTTCATGGCCAAAAAAATTCTCAAATGTTTTTACTTCAAAATTAGGGGAAGTGTTTTAATGTCGGACATCCACAAAGTATAATTTATCCACACCATATCATTCAATTGGTCAAATAGGCAAACTCAGAGAAAGAAATACACAAGTACGTTCCAAGGAAAAGCGTCAACAGTAGTAGCACTAGGCACTAGCAATCACACAGGCTACCTACGGAAGCACACCGAGCCGTTACATGCACGCGCACCACTCGCATACACAACACACAGGGAGCGCACAACGCGCCAGCACGCATGCACAATAGGTGCAAGCCCACGCCATGCTCACCACCACGGCACGCAGCATCACACACGCACACCTTCAGGAAGGTGCTGCATGCTAGAGAAGGGGCGGCCTCATTGACGATGAGGCACTGGCGGGATGGCGATCTGGGAACATGGTCGATGATCGGCGGCAGGTGCTCATACGAAGTCTTCCTTTCAGGCGTGGATCTGTCGAACTGCTGTCAGTTTATTTTGTTGAACTGATAGAGGAGAACTCCTGCAAATATTTTTTGGAAATATACTGAAGAAATGCTGCAGTTTTTGCTGCAAGAAGTGTCGTTGTCCTTACTGACGACGCATCCCCGGATGGATCGTTGAAGGACAGAACAAGAGGGAGGAGGCCAACAAATACATCAAACAAATACAAATACAGAGCTGTTCTTCCACAGCTTGCTCGACTGGATCTGCCAACCCTTTTTTATCGTTTTTCCTCCTCCGTTTCTGCACGGGGGTAGCTCTGCACCTGCACCTTCTGGTTCACCTGCAAGATGGACTGGCTAGCAAGACGAACGCCAAGACGACGAGGCAAGAGGTTGGAGAAGTTCTAGGTAGAAAAGGGAAGACGTCCAAGGCGAGACAGCTAGGGAGGACGGTGTCGGGCGATGGGGCCGTGGGCCGCTGGGCGGCGTGCCTGGGGGCTGCCGGTGGAGGCCGGCGCTCGTGTGCTTGGATCGAGGGGGGTGTGCAGCGCGGCCGCCGGACCCAGGCATGGGGCGACGCGGCGGCCGGACCCAGGCGCGGGGTGACTCCAGCACGGATGGAAGGCCGCCGGCAGCCGCGAAAGTGAAGGGAGGAGCGGGAGGTGGTTGGCCGCGAGAGGGAATCGGGCCGCCGCTGTCCCCAGCGGATCCCTGGCGGGGGAGCTGGCCGCCGCGTGATTCCGGCGGATCTGGGGAGGCACCGGTGGTCGGGGAGGAGGCGGCGTCGGCGTTGGGCGGGGCGAGGGCGGCGGCGGGGATGCGAGAAGGTAGGAATCGTGGGGTCGGGGTGGGAGGTTGACCAGGCCTGGGGTGTTATTTTACAGGGTTGTACTGGTTCAGGAGTTTGGAACAACCCGGTCGCTGCTATATAGGCAGCTGTGATCCAAATAACTATTCTAATTCTGGGATTAAAATAGTGTTGTCCTATATGCCTGGCGGGTTCACCGTCGCGCCCTTTTTGCAAATAGACCCTCCTACTTTCTAGAAATTGCACGTACAGTCCCCTCATAAGTCAGACCCGAACCGGTACAGAGGAGAGAAAAGAAGAAAAAAAGCCCAGCGCCCCGCACGATCCTGCCTCCTCGATCTCATCTCCACCTCCATCCCGCCGCCACCTCCTGCCCCGCGCCGCCTCGACCGGGACCGCGCCCCTCCACAAACGACGGCGATGATGGAGCGCGGCGCCCAGCACCTGGCCGGCAGATTCGCCGGCTCCCCGCTCCTCGGGGCCAGCCCCTCCCCCGTGCCGGGTCGAGCATCGGCTTGGAGGCCAACACACGAGCACGGGTTCGCTCGATCCGTCCGGGTAGGGCGCCGCCGGCGGTCTTCTTCTCCGGCCATCCGTCGCCGGCGGCCGTTCTTCCTGCTCCCGTGCCTCTGATTTGGATCGAGGTCGCGGTGGTAGTGGTTCGGCGGCGGTGGCGGCGTTGGGAGCAGCGGCGGCGGGTGGTGGGGTCCGGCAGCGGGTGCAGGGGCTATGTCACGGTGATGGGGAGCTGCAGATCTGTGTCCATGGTCGGACCACCGCGGACAGGGGTTTCTTCCCGGATTGTTGATGAATATACTTGGGGATTCATGATTCTTGCATCCCATGATGTGGAGATTCGTTGGGATTTTGGGCGAGGGAGATGGGGTGTGATTTGGGGGGATCACGCCTCGGATTCTTGGGGTCGCCGGGGATGCGGTGATTGAAGGAGAAGACGGTGGAGGGAGAGAGGGAGGAAGGGAGGAGGAGGGGGAGGCTGCGATGGGACACGTTGGGGATGCCCACTGGACGTTGGTGTCCTTCTGAACACAAATTCATGGAGTGCCCAACCCGGATTTCAAAGGGACTTGGCTGGTTCGATACTACCAATTCCTTGGGTGCTGATTTTGAGGGGGGCTTCTAGATTGAGATCGAGTGAGAGGGGGTTGACAAGGAGAGAGCAGTCAGGTGGCGGTGGCGGCGGTGACTTGGAGCACAGTCCAGCGACGACGACCGTTCGGAGCAGGAGCGCACGGCGGCTGTTCGGGAATAGGAGTGAGATAGCGGCTGGGCATCGCGGGGTTCAGTTGTTGGAGAGGATAAGGGGGACGGCAGCTGCACTCGGCACCATGGGACACCCAACGTGGTTGGAGAGGATAAGGTTGATGGCTGATTTCTTTGTTCGCCTTTGTTGTGGTCAATGGTTTCACATCCTTCTTAATCCCTTGCCATGAGGCAATAAATCGCAAAAGAGCAGACACCACCCTATGCTCCACCTTCCATGTACATGTATTCTTCTTCGGACCCTGAACCGAAGGCTTCTTCCGGTCCTTATCAAGGTACGGCTGATAGGTGGTTTCACCGCGGAGCTCCCTCGCCGTCAGTACAGCGATGCTTGATCGATCGTGCCGCAGCTCATCACCTTGCATCGCCCTCCCACCACTGCTTCTCTCTGATCTTGGTCAGATGTTCTGGTTGATGTGCAAGGAGATGAGAGGGCAAGCTAGGGGAATGGAATTAGAGAGACGATTGTAGAGCGGCATCGTTGTTGTCCCTGTTGCTTTATTCTTTTCTTACTCAAGTGGTTACTTTACCTTCATCAGTCCATCTTCACACTTTTGATTGTCTCAGCTTAGCTTGCAGTTCCAGCTTAGATTTGTCAGTTTTATGGGTTAGCCAGATTGTTCAAATATTTGTTGTCCAATTTATTTATAATCTAACTGTGCAAATGTTTGGTTGATTCACAATTTTCTCATCCTTTCACCGCTTGTGTTTATCAGGTCTGGAGATATGAACCAATCACCCAGATACCTTTACTAGGCTGATGCATATGGAGCTTGCAATCAGATCCAAAATATGGAGCTGTCTAACAAAAGCAGGTACTACCACATCTTAGGCTTCAAAAATTTAAGATACATATGGACGTGGGAGTCCACTGATATGTATGTCTTTCAAATACACTTTGAATGGTCCAGGAACAAGATTTTTGTCTGAAGAGTGTGTTTTGTGTCCATATACATTAGTTAGACGTATTTTAATTCTAGATACATCCTTTGTTATCTATTTTGATGACAAATATTTTCGGACGGATGGAGTATGTTATTAGAGGATATCTTATTGCGTATTTATTTGGTTAATACTGGGGGGTAGCTACTCTCGCCCCCTTTCTCTCTGAATGCACCGAAAGGAGTGCCATATAATTGTAATTACTGATTTTACCTTTCACGGTCATGAGTTATGAGTCATGAAAGTAGAAAATTATTTTACAAGGTCAGGGCAGTGCCACAATATGAACCAATGTATCTGGACTTGCTACCAGGTTTAGACGACTTGAAGTGAGGATGAATAATGCACATTTTAAACATATGGTGATCCGAACTATCAGTATGTTCCCTGCTGCTACTGAATAGATGTTTTTCTAGCTTATAACAATTTGAATTATCGATCAACATGTACTTGCCTGCCCAGTCGTTGTTTGTATAATTACATATCCTAATTGTAAAACTTCCTGCCATACTACAGACTTTATGGTTTGAAGATGACATGTATGCAATGTGTGGTCTGCACTGATGAGACGTTGGAGGGGCAAGTACTGCACTTGGTTCAGTGCATATACAAGATGGTAGAAAAAAGGGTGTGATAATGTAGTTATAGCTTTGCACGACGAATAGCATGAGGTTTGGCCTATAACTTTGTTCGGTAGGGTTGGGAAATTCTGAATGATTTTCTTGACTGAACAATATGTATCCGTACAATAATTGCTCCTTTGTTTGTATATATATTTGTTTGATTTGCTCCCCTTCCTTCATGCTCTCTATAGAACAACGTGGCACAAAGTACTGCAAGCCTCCCTGTATGGTAAAAAACTCGGTAATTGTCCTTTTAGTTTATTTTTCAACCAGTTCTTAAGATGATCTTAGATTAATAGTATGTAGAATTTTGATGTCAAGCCTCACATATCTGATCAACTGGTATGATGCATATTGTGATGTGTAGTATATAGATTAAAAGCAAGCGTACCATCCATGACAAGCATATGTTGAATTCACGGTTGTTTCCCAGTGTAGTTCTGAATCTCATGCTAATGATCTGTGACTCTGAGTTGCACTTTTATTGCTTAAAAGTTGATTGCGCATCCAGGGCACCATTATTGATGGCAAGTCAATTGCAGAGGACATAAAGTTACTGATTGCTGAACAATTTCGTCGAATGAAAAAGGCAGTTGCACATGTTCCTGGATTAGCTATTGTATTGGTAGGCGATAGAAGGGACTCTCAATCCCATGTGGGATTTAAACTGAAGGGTTGTGAGGAAGATGGGATAAAATCTTTGTTGTCGGAGTTGCGTTAGAGCTGCACAAAAGACGAGGTGGTGGATTCAGCATCAAGATTAAGTGGAGATCTATCTGTTCATCGCATCCTTGTGCCGCTACCACTACCACAAGTAATGTATTGTACTACCTCATGCACTAAAGCATCTTCCATGCAAAAAAAACTTGGCTCTTTTTATTCTTTAGTATTTTTTCTAATTTACTTTTCACAGGGGGCCGATGAGCCCGGGCTCAGAAATGGATATTTGGATGTAATGGTCTTTGTTTTAGTATTTTTTTTCCAGCCAAAAACTGTTGCCAAAAGTGGGAGACGGCTCATAGGAGAGGGGAAAATTGTTTCTTGTGCCCAACGTATAGTAGAAATCATCAGCTGTTGTTTGTTCAAAAAGCATGAACTTTACTTCTGCAAGAACAATTCAATATCAGACTGCATTTTCATTGTTTCAAACAGTTTAGCTACACTTATACAGAGTTCAATTCAAAGTGAACGTTGATTCAAGACAGTAAGATAGATCACACTTCATTATTTTGTGAAAGAAATGCACCTTAAGTTGAGATAGTTTTTGTGACATATATCAGGTGCTCTGGTGACACTACATTTTTATCTCCCGTTGCAACGCACGGGCATATGTGCTAGTATATATATATATATATATATATATATATATATATATATATATATATATATATATATATATATATATATATATATATATATATATATATATATATATATAATACGCTTCTTTCCGTGAATTTACGCTTTCAGTTTTTTTACCTATATTATTTTCTACATCCGAGGTGGTACTATCCACCATCGCAAACTTCGTGGCCGGCCTCCTTATCTTCGCTTCATACGTCGTGTGCTTGGTTTCCGGAAATCAATCGCTACGTATGGGCCGGCCCAATTAATTAGGAGCCACGGCTGATCGCATGACTAAGCAGCCAGCGACGTTGTTCGTTTTGTAGTACAAAATCGCTTGCCTCTTTTTCCGTCGCCCCGCACATCCCTTTTTCCAGATCCGAGGTCAAGATCGAAGTGTTCGGCATCCAAACTCTTGCCCTCACATACTTATATATTACTTCAGCCAGGGGAGAAAACCAACTATACGACCGAGAATTCTGAGCATATGGCAGGCCTCGCCTGCGATCCGTCCTCGCCTCCATGACTCGCGCTGTCCCGGATAACTCATGTGCTCACGATGCGATCCGCCACCTCCGTACGAGCCCCAATCACAAGATCATCGGCCCCTCTCACGCCTTCCACCAGTCGCACTTCGGGGAGATGTCGTCCAATCAGGAAGGAGGGGATCGATGAGAAGGTCGCGAGAGGTGGCACGGCTGGGGGAGGAATTATGCTTCCATTGGTCCCTTCTGCAGGAGTGGAGGAGAAACAGGAAGCCATCGATTCGCCATCCAGGTCGGGTAGCTGGCTAGAGCAAGCATACCGATGCATGCATGACCTATGAACATACATGTATGCATGCGTGCGACCTTGCCGGCCTAGCCGATGCAAACTTGCACAGCGGCACGGCCTCATCCGTCACCACGGAATCCGGTGAGCTCTCTCTTCCGCCGTTGCCACTGTCACCATCACAAGGATACACTCGAGGCGATTATTCCCCCGACAAGTACTCCTTCGACTCCCCCCGCCCCCCCGCTCGCCTCGCCATCTAGCTGTCCGAGCTCGAGGTGGCTTCGGCGTCCTGCATCGCTGTGTGCAGGAGATCTCGGCACTCTGTGGTAAATAAGGTCGCCACCCTCGAGGCCACGTTGGGCACGAGGCAGCCTTCCTCGCCAAACTGATCGGGTATGCCTTTAGGCTCTAACATGAGCTGAACGAGCTGATGCTGCAAGCCTCAACATGTCAGTGGACGCGACCAGGATGGCCTACTTGCAGAAGGTCACGCACGTTATGGAGCAATGGAGTCCTGCGAAACAAGTGCATACACAATAGCCATGCATTGGTAAAACCTTTATGCGTGATAATTATGATCAGAGATCTATGCATGCGTCAATGTACGGACTACTATATATTTTCTTCACTTTTCGGTCAAAAAATTGCACTGCACAAGATAAATCATACATGGCGGATCATCAAAGACACCATGCTGAAGTAGCAGAGAAACCCACGTGGCCAGTTAAGATGAATTCTTATATTAACTCGATCCACTCCATACAGGTGAGAGAGCCCAAGAGGTTTTTTTTTTATATATGTATGATCAGTGGAGCAATCTTTCCATGTTGACTGTTTTTAACGAGGATGCCCTATAGTAATTCATTGTGTTGTTTGTTGACCACGGATGCAAATTGTTAATAGGCTTATATTGATATTATGATGCATAAAAATATTAAGTGGCTTGATGCATTGTATTACATACAACAAGGGTAGTTAGCTGCTCTTTCTTGCACAGTGATTACTCGATGGTGATTGTCATTTTTTGATGTCTGGTTCTATGATTTTTTTATCCTCAATTATGCCTTTCTCAGCGATTTAACATCTTTATCACCTATAGTTTCAAGAAGAAAAACTATACCAGAAATTGTTGACAAATTAATATTTAATGCAAACCTGCTACCCCCTCCATCCACACATATATAGGGCCTAATGCATTTTTCGAGATTGTCTTTGACTATTAAGATTAATTGTATATGAGATGTATAATGTCAAAATTATATCATTGGAAGCACCTTTCATGTACGTATTTGAGAGTATGCTTTGTCTATAACTTGCATAATCATATATTTTGGCTCTAACATGCGGTCAAAGTTACATCAAAAATGCATTAGGCCCTATATAGATGGATGGAGGGAGTATATACAATTGAGCAGTCACAAGGTGACCTTGATTTGAAGGTGAACAAATGACCTAAGGGCTCTTTTTATCCCGTTGCAACGCACGAACTCTTTTGCTAGTTTTCTATCCCTAATAATAATAATAATAATAATAATAATAATAATAATAATATATAATGCACGGATTGACTCCGTGGGTTCACCGTCACAATACGCTTTCTTTCCGTGAATTTACGCTTTCAGTTTAAATTTGAGAGTATGCTTTGTCTATAACTTGCATAATCATATATTTTGGCTCTAACATGCGGTCAAAGTTACATCAAAAATGCATTAGGCCCTATATAGATGGATGGAGGGAGTATATACAATTGAGCAGTCACAAGGTGACCTTGATTTGAAGGTGAACAAATGACCTAAGGGCTCTTTTTATCCCGTTGCAACGCACGGACTCTTTTGCTAGTTTTCTATCCCTAATAATAATAATAATAATAATAATATATAATGCACGGATTGACTCCGTGGGTTCACCGTCACAATACGCTTTCTTTCCGTGAATTTACGCTTTCAGTTTAAATTTGAAACATATTCAAGGCGGTACTAAATTTCTGTCTCGGTAATTCAACGAGGCGAATTCTGCGCCGGTTCGCCAACTGGCGCGCTTGTAATTGGGCCGGCCCGTTTTTCTTTTATATTTTTCAAACCCAAGTAAAAAAGGTGGTTAATATGTCAGAAGGGTTCGAACTCAGGATCTCTTCGCGGAGACCGCAGGTGCACTAACCACTAGGACACTAACTCATTTGTGCATAAATACATGTTACCTTCTTTTATTCTTTCCCCGGTCGCGGTTCTTATTCCTTATTCCTTTTTTGTTTTCTTCATTGCACGAATTTGGTTCAATAAAACGTACGTGTCGTGTCAAAGTCATGTACTACTACTAGAAAACCAATTAAATAAGAAAACAAAGAAACTCACGATCAGGACTTCCAGTTGAACCTTCCTAACCCTCCCATATATATGATGCCCGGGATCACGTGCTCTCCTATACCTAGGCGAGACGCCGAGACCTCGCATCGAGGAAGAGCAGCGCCGAGTTCGAGGAAGCACGATGGGCGTCCTTGGTCTTCCTCCCGATCGAGATCGGCCACGGTGTTGCCCGAGGTCGTGTGCATGACTTCCTTGATCTGTCACGATGCGTATGTTTGTTACCTTGCTCACGTCCTCCTCGACTCGATCGGCTCCAGAGAGCTGGATCGTCTCTTGTGATATATAGATCGCAATGGCGGCAAAGGTCCCAAGAACGCCCGCTGGACTTCACTCCAGATCGAGCTCTACCAGTACCCGTTCACCCCATGAGATTTGTCCGCCGACCGTCTCCTCCGCTCAGCGCCGCCCCCGCTGGACTCTCCCGCTCCCGCCTAGCGCGTCCGTCAACCGTGATCGGGCTCTTCTCTACCGGCACCGATCATCAGTAGGTCGCCGCCTCCCAACCCCATGCATCGATCATCCTCCACTCATTGCTCCCTTCATTGGCAGTTGCAGACGTATGTTCTCGCTGTTCGTCATGGTGCAGTGCTTAAGGTGTTCCGGGAGCCGCTGGCTGGCGCAGGAAGAAGCGTCTCGCCGGTTTACCACTCCATCGCCTATCAATGGCACCACCAAGGTATGTTGATCGAGGTCGAGGTTCACACAACATTGTGAATCAGAGATAGAGTCGTGTGCTTGGTGTAGTGTGGAGTGGCCTGTGACTCTGAACGTTGTTCCAGCTTTCCTTTTTCTCATATACTTCCCAAGCAGGTAGAAGAGCGTTGATCCCAATTTTCATGTTCTAACCTTGCTATGAGATGTAGAAGAGCGTGAACTACATCCTGGTGAGGTGATGGCTTTTCATGCAGGATGCAGCAGCAGCAGCATGCAGGGATGGATGAAAGTAAGTAGCAGACTAGCACTTTGCACGTCTTATAATTCTCCCTAATTGGTGATACGTTGCATCAGTAACGTATCCGTTCAACAATCCTTCTGTTATTGCTGCTGCTCCGGCCTATGAAGATATCTGTCCATGCATATCTTCTTGATGGACAGACATAATATCTTGGATGCCCATAAATATGTTAGAAAACATGGGTTGTGGGAATCACTTCCTTTTACTTAACATATATTTATATACAAGTTTTGGCTTTTATATGCTTCAACTGCAGTGCCAACTGGGTGAGACTTCGCGGCGAGGACAAGAGCCCAATTGGAGTGTCTGATAAGAAAAAATCCCGACATCATTTATGCATGAAAAAATAACTCTAACCTGCATGAGCAGACAGGGCCAAGCAAAGGTTGCATGGACGTGTGAATTAGTATACAAGTCTCCTATATATGCTTCAAAGAAAAACTCTGAGATCCATAGATGAGCTAGGTAAGTACAAAGCTACGAATTTTCCTGTAGCTATGTGAGTTTGTGATGTTTTCCATATGTATTTCCTTAAGACAACAAAATCATCCTACTTTTCAGTCTATAAGTTAGTTTATGAGTTGATCCAGTGCCAAACACAGTTCAGTTGAACATGTTTGTTACAATATTTTTACGACATGAGCGTGAATTTTGAAGAAGTAATTGCCGGGTTAGATCGAAATATTATAGTATGTCTTTTAGAAAACGTTTCTTGAAATTCAGAATAATTCTTTGAATTATCAATTTCTTTTGACAACCAAGATATTTTTTCAAAAATGTGAACATTGCTTTAGTTTGTGAATAAATTTGAAAAAGGGTACATTTTCTTGCATTTGTAAATAAATTTTAAAAATCATGAGATGAGATGTGAACAAAATGTGGTCATAACCATTGAAGAATATGATTTTTTTTCTCCCGTTGCAACGCACGGGCCCTTTTGCTAGTAATAATAAAGCACGGATTGACTCTGTGGGTTCATCGTCACTTTTCATTAATAAAGTTGCAAATAATTACCCACCACTGCCATCCATAGGTGAAAAAAATGTTTCGCTAAAGATCTAAAAAAAGACATTAGAAAAAGATAAAAAAAGAGAAAGAGCTACCCGACCCAACCCTTCACGACCCTGCCTCCCAAATCCCAATCCCATCTCGACTCCAGCGCGCCGACTTTCAAAAAAAAAAAGACTCCAGCGCGCCGCCACCTCTTGCCCCATCCCGCCCCGCCCCGCCCGGCCGGCGCTCCGCCTCCCGTCGCCGAGCGCCGTCGCCCCTCCTCGCCGCGCCGCCGGACCGCCTACCGTCGTCACGCGCTGCCATGGCCTACCTTGCCGCCCCGCCTACCCCTACCCCAAGTTCCCCCACACCCGCGCCCATCACCGGCATCCATACGCGCGACCTGTTTCTCCGTTGCCGGGCGGCTGCAGGAGGTGGCCGGCGTCGCCCCGTCATCAAATCCCCTAGCCGCTTGGTCTCATCCGCCGCATGCTGGCTGCCCGTACAGGATTGACGCGCCCTATATCTGGCGACCCGCGGCTACTCCTCCCAGCCCCGGATCTGCTCTCCCGCCACCTGCGACCCACGGCTTCAATGATCCACGACAAGGGATGATGACCAACTCGGCTGCCCCCTTCCCCGTGCAGCTGCCTCTGAGGCTGCAGCAGCCTTCACACGAGGCCACTACGGCGCCACCTATGCTGTCCTGAAGTTCCGTCAGATTTGTCAATTTCAGTTTCATCAGTTTTTGTCAGATTAAGTTTCATCAGATTCAGAAAATTCAGTTTCGTCAAAGTTTCAGTTGTAAGTTAATTTCTCGCGCACGTTGGCGCTCGGCGCTCGACGTCGTCCACTTCCTCACATCACTCGAGCCCAAGTGCATGCAGGTTACACCAGCCTTTGATTTATATACCTACCGTATGTCCACTGATCAGTGACATGAAGGTTGGGCGCTCTGAGCTAGAACATAAGCTGATTGATGAGATGAGTTAAAATGCTTCTGATTGGTTAGACCCTCAATATTCCAAACTGAAGTCCAAGGAAGAAGGATCAGGAATAGCAGGTACGAAGCCCATGAGTTATTTGTCTTACAGGCATGCACGTGAACAAGGTTCTACATAGTTCCAGATTTCCAATGGACGCTGGTGTTGTTGGCTGACATCTCTGGGGTTGTACATCATGATGGTTACCAAGACACGACAATGATCTAAATGCTACAGACCTGAATGAAATACCATGACCGCAGGTCGTTGCTTATTTGCGTTCGAAGAGGTGCAGCAAAAAGTGAGAAGCAACTGAGGTAATCGCTGATTGAAAAAAATACATGATGCACTGATGGATTATCATGTATATAATGCCTGTTATTGGAAAGACTGATGTTTTGCTCTGAACTTGTTTGTGTTAATTTTTGGAGAGCGGTTTTTTGTAGGACGGGCTACACGGTACCCTCTATCATAGCCGTCCAATGTGGGCTCTAGTGTATTTGGATGTGTGCCTAGATTTGAAAATAGTGGACGAGCTGTCTCAAATATCCATGGTCTGTCAGAGCTTGCCAGTAATTAACAGAGGAGGAGCAGTGCACTCCTTGCTGCAGTGGTCATATGTTTGCCCGTGCACTTTCTCACCTTTAAATGACATTTTTTTTTTCACTCACGCACGTCACCTCTCTCTCTCTTCTCATTTCTCTCACACAACACCTCTGCTCCTTCATCTCTCACATCACCTCTCTCTCACGAGAAAATGTTATATGCTCTCTATCTCTAAAAACATGCTCTTTCTCTCTGCTCTCTCTCTCTCTCTCATAGCACCTCTCTTCTGTCTCACATCACCTTTTTCTCAGAAAAAATACGCTCTCACATCACCTCTCATAAAAAAAATGTTTTCTGTGTGCTCTCTTTCTCAGAAAACACACTTCTTTCTCTCTCTCATAGCATCTCTCTCTTCTCTCACGTCACCTCTTTCTCAGAAAAACACGCTCTCTCACCTCCCCTGCCCACCGCTTCCCTGGATCCCACTCCCCCTACCATAATATTCCTATTTCAAGGCATGCAAAGTGTTTGATGAAATTTGACAGTAAAATTGTTTTCTGTGCTGGCCGGTAGAACGGCCGCGTCGCCAAGCTGCAGCGGGTGCCGCGGCGGACGAGGCGCCGCTTGTGTCGGAGCCCGAAGCGCCCGCGGAGCTGGCACGGTGGTGGCTCTGCTGTATGTGGGAGCTCGGTTCCGTCCTCAACTTCCTCCACGTGTGTGTCCCTTTTCTACCATCATACCCTACCCCCAGCGGCCGGCAGATCGGCGTACTGGGTTTGCTTCTTCGCTTAGGCTTCTAGGAATTTACTGCTAATCTTTAGTTTTCTTGCATTAACTATTTGAGCACATGGTACAGTAGCAGCATGGCTGATGCCTGCTATTTCATCGCTGGAACATACTTCATTCATTGATTTACTAGAGTAGATTTGATTGGCACTGTATTTGATCACATGCTCTGCTTAGGCAATACATGTTGTTCAGCCAGCATCTCTAAGATTGGTTATGTTGGAAACAATTTAATGCCAGTATTGATATTCCATTCACTAAACTAACAGAGATCCAAACTGCAGGTTGCAGAAGGTGATGTACCAATAGTTGCATCACATGGCTTAGTCCTGTACATGAGAATTGCTTGATCAGATATTCAGATTCAGTCTTATCTTCATAGTTTTTCTAATTGTTCGATCTTGTGCAGAGCTGAAATTGAATTGTACAAGGAGCTTGAACCATCGACTCGCTTACTGATCTTGAAAGCAATATGCGACATACGTGTCGTGGTCCGTGCTATTGCCATCCTAGGGAGGCAATGAAGTTTTTCAAAGTGCCAATCTTTTAAAATGTGCATTGCGGTAGAGAACTGTTACACCATTCTGATGTTGTATGTCTCAATTGTGTTTTGTGTTAAGTATATCAATCCTAACTTGGACTGACAGTTTGAACCGAGTTCCATTATGTTGATTCAGATTGTTAGAAAGCTTATTTCACTATGCTGAGAAGCGATACAGGGGCATAAAGCAAGCGAGCAGGTGTGTGCAGCGACCTGCCACTGCACTAATAGCCTTGAGAGAGCACCGGGGCTGGCTCGACAGGGCATGCCGCCTGCCGGTGGACACCTGGATGTGCGCGCCGGAGATGGACCCGCTTCGTTGCCTCTGCAGCCTAGACAGAGCTCCGCCAGTGCTGGTGATGGCGCTCTCCATCTACTTTCTCCACCGGCTATCAGAGAGTAGAGATCATATCGTGGATTTGTTTTTTCTTCAGAGACGTGCTCCCGTCGTTGTTGGCTGTCGAATTTGCAATGCAATCCATCCCTATGTCGATGTCTTAACCACTTCGTACTTCGGCACAATCCGCAGAACATAGCAGCTGCCGCAATTTACCCATTGATTTCTTGGAGTGATCCAAACCTAGGAAAGCCTGCTACTTGTGCAAACAACAGGGTAAGAAGTTTCAGTTTTCTTACTAATGCACCTCAATTTGAAAGGTTAGAACATTTTATTCACCCGTCCTATTTTTTATCTATACTGATGATCATTTTTTCATCTCTGTGATCTTCTTTGCTCTAGTTGTGTTAATACTTTGTTTGCACGTCAGTGGAAATTAAAATTTCTTGCTACCATGAGAGTTATTCCATGTCAGTATGTACATGCAGATGTAAGCAATGGAGAAACTCGTGCAGATGATGATTGAAGCATTCTTCACGAATTTTCCAACCTAAACTGGCTACAGAGTTGGGGAAAAGACGAGTCTAGGCTCTTGATGAACACATCTTCTTTACCAGATGACTAACAGTTGGCACCTCTATACATTACATCAGGCCAACGCTACAAAGCCCCTGTATGCCTCTGCCTGCCTGCCTCAATGGACATTCCGGTCACAAAAAAGTAGATAAAAATACTAATCAGTTTGTCAAAATACATGTTGGTTATCTTATGAACAAGTATAGCTGTCAGCAGAGTACAAGAAATATGTTTCAATTTTTCCATGAAGCAAACTTATATTATGATTATCACATTTTGATCTTGGAGTAATGGTCGACTTTAGTAGATGTTACTGCAGTATACACCAGTCCCCTATTTCTACCTACAAGTCTGAGCTCCATCGGAATAATCAGATTAGTGTATCACAACCTTGATGTTTTTAAACATGCATATTTTGTAGTTATTTTAGTATTATGCAGAATGCATACCTATCCCTCGAATTTATGTATAAATTCTGCAATTTCTTGGCATTTCAGGTTTGGGAATATTTGACTCAGAGCTTTTGCTGAATGGTATTGTCGTCCAGAAGCTAGAGTTCGAAAGGTATGTCCTGGTGCTCCTCACTTTCTGGGATGATCAATCTCCTATTATACATGGCGACGTACACAGGACAAGCCCAAGCTAGCTGATCAAAAGGCACACAATCTGTGTATGCAGCAAGAGTTGTTGGCGGCTAAAATCATGAAGCAACGGACTAACAAATTGTGGCCAGCATACACGCAGGCGAAGATAGCCAATGTATTTGCATGTTTTCTTGACTTAGACTACAATGCATTTTCCATGAAATAAATTATCTTGGCATCTGCTCTTTAGATACAGACATACAATAGATTAAATGTATAGACGTCGGCACAAATTTCAAATTTTGGGACGTAACCAAAATAGTTGGCTAAACTTTGGGAGACAAAGAGAATAATTGTAGTTGTGTACAACGAGAAGCTCCCTTTCTTTTGAAATCATAGTCTGAAATCATACTATATAAGAGGGTATTTTTGCAACATGTGCATTTTCTTACTTCCGAAATCATACTATATCTTCCCTAATACTTATATATATATATATATATATATATATATATATATATATACTAATAATAAAGCAGTTACTGTTTCTGGGCGTCCGTCGTCGCTAGCGATTTTGCATAAAAGTCCCTTGGTTTATAAGAAATTAACCCGCAGTCCCTGTTTTAGTAGGTCTCTATATAACATTTCAATTTTACAAAAAAGCCCCTCTAATCCCGCACGGGCGCGAAGCGGACCGCGCCGCCGCCCGCAGCTCCCGCCTGCCCTCGCTCCCCTCGCGCCCGCAAGCTCCCGCCTGCCCTCGCTCCCCTCGCGCCCGCAAGCTCCCGCCTGCCCTCGCTCCCCTCGCGTCCGCAAGCCGCCTCGCCGGCGACCCCACCCTCCGCCACGCCCCGCCGTCGGCGACCTTCACCGCCAGACCTTCGTCTGCTTCGCCGCCTCGCCCCTCTCGCTTCTCCTCCTTCTTCTCAATCTCCTCTCACCTCTCTCCCTCTTTCTTGCTGGACAGGGGCCTCCATGGTGCCGCCGACCCTCAATCTCGCCGGATCCGGCCGCCCCCACGCCAAATCCGCTGCAAATGGATCCACCCCCGGCCGGATCCGACCGGGCCCCGCTGTCGTTGCCACCGGAGCGCTCCTCCTCCCCACCGTGGCACATCCTCTCTAGGTCGCCGGATCCAGTGCCATGCCGGCCACGGCCAGAGTTGGAGGAGCTGTTGTCTACTACCTTTCCCTAAAGCGGTGAGCCCTCTACAATGGAGACGACGTCGTCTCGTCGTGCACACCACGGGGGTTAATGGCGGAGCAGAAGCCCGCGCCCCTACTCCCCACCGCGCCATATCCTCTCCAGGTCATCGGATCAGGCGGAGATCCCTGCCAGCCGATGATGAATCATACCCTTCATATATATACATCCCCACCCCCCTCAAGAGAAATCTGGAGGCAAGAATAGGTTTAAGTTCTCCCACGGCTGCTCTTCTAATTTTTTACTTAAATTAGGTAAAGATTTGCTTGTTCTCTCTCTGCAATTCAAATGTGCTAGACGCTTGAAATACTTAACCTCATTTGGTTTAGAGAAATAAATAATTCACACAGATAGTAGAATACTTAGACGACTTTGAGAAACTTTGGTCATTAAAACTGAGGATATATGAGTGAGCATAGAAGAACACAAGTCTATTCAAAGCAACAGAATGTAGTAGTTACTTAACAGGCCAGATTAGTTTCTGTAGTTACCTATTTTTGCTCTGTCAAAGTGTAAGATAATGTTCATCTCAATCCAAGAGGTGTAAATGATCATGCCATCCAATAATGGTATCGATGTTTGGCTTTGTTTGGCGACTGGAATTTTCTATTTCGAAAAGTTACTGGTGATGGTACATCAGAATCGGCAAACTCTACAGGGTTTAAGCAAGTGGTACTAAAAAGTACTTCTAGAAATTTACAATGCCTAGGTGGTTTGATGTTCCATGTTCATCACTTTTGCGAATACTTTGATAGGACTAAATGAATAACAGAACCCTTTGTGCTCTATATGATTTACCGAGAGGATTGGGCTAGGAGTTAGTTTAATTTGTATGTTAGGACAAAGATGATTCAGTGATGAAATTACAGTTGCTAATTCAATGTATAGATCCTACTCTGTACACATTGACATTCTTATCAGCAATTTAATATGTCCTATCTTTTTGACCTCGGAACAGTAGGGGAGCCCCCTATGGTATTTTAATATGACCTATCTCATTCGCCGTTATTTCTGCTGAAGATTATTTGAAATTATCAGGCAGTGGCCCTCTTCAAGTCCTACTTTGGTGGAACTTTTGATCAAGATGCTATCAGGAATAACTTGGTGCTAATATACAAACTTCTTGATGGTAAGGGCACATCCAGTTTTGGACTTTGCTTGCTGCTTCACTTTCCACCATGGAATGTTTTTTGTTTGTAATATTGACTCTGTGCAACAGTGCAGAGATTATGGACTTTGGTTATCCTTAGAATCTCTCACCTAAATTTTTGAAGTTATACATAACCCAGGAACATGTACGGTCGCCATTTTCCTCCAAGGTCAGGAGTATATGAATAATGAGTCTGCTGTATTGGATTTACAAAAATAATTATGTATGTTCCTATTTATTTTCTAGGTAAGTAACTAAATCACATATCCTTTTCTCTATATTGATAGCCTTCAGATAAGCCTGTTCTAAATGCGACCCTGCAAATTATCGGTGTTGTTGGTTGGAGAAGAGATGGTATTGTGTACAAGAAGAA
Source organism: Triticum aestivum (assembly GCF_018294505.1). Classification (NCBI taxonomy): domain Eukaryota; kingdom Viridiplantae; phylum Streptophyta; class Magnoliopsida; order Poales; family Poaceae; genus Triticum; species Triticum aestivum. Next base: position 6,779,530 of record NC_057800.1, read on the forward strand.
TGAGGTATTTGAATTAAATTGTAGGGAGGCTTCAGTTGTATTCAGAAAAAAAACATAGCACCAACATTTATAATGGTCCTAGGTTCCTATCAGAGTGGGGGCTACTAGCAATGCCATCATCCTACATACATTTTAAAATGCATCTCAGTTCTAATACATATTGTACATGAACCAGCATTCGTGTTAGAACAATGGCCCATATTTTCCTCTGTTTTTGTTTCTTTGTTGTCTTTAATGTCATCTCATTTTTACATTCTGTTCTTCTCGCATGTTAGGTTTTCTTGGACATTATTGAGAGCATAAACCTTCTTATGTCTTCTAAAGGGATTTTATGGACCATCAAATTTTACTTATCTGGTCTGAGGTTTCTCGTGTCTTTCCTGTTCAGCTATTTGATGTCCATTGTGTATATTTCTTACATTTCTGCAGGGCGTGTTCTATGATGTGACGTGACTGGAAAGATTCCAATGAAGTGTTTCCTTTATGGAATGCGCCTATCTGAAGTTGGGAATAAATGCCAAAATTTAAATGGCTTAGTAACATCATTTTTTCTTTGGGATGTGTGTCTCCTATTGAGTGTCATGGCTATTGGCATTCTTATATTCAACATAAAAATGTATTCATAGCTTTTTCAGGCTATTGGCATTCTTATATTCAGCATAAAAATTATATTCATAGCTTTTTCAGAGTACGCATAAATGCTCAATAAACTATTGCATAGAATTTTAATTAAGCGACATGTGAGAATTTTTCTGGTTATAACCTTTAAGAGGAAATTAGTTTATTTTGGTAGTATGTGTCTCCTAACTTGAATGAATGCAAACTTTGTATGTTAAGGTTATAAGCACGCTTACTTGGATGGTTGGATGCACAAACCTCTAACCACATTAGTGAACTACAGTGTCATTTTTCTGGCCCTGTAAAATTGTAATTATGCATATTCAATGCGACATTTGCACGCTGTAATTCTGTATTCGGTGCTAATATGCTCGCTACCATGTTGGTCTTCTGAAGCCTTCATCTCTGCAGGGTCAAACTTTTGATTTTGGCACTTAGTAAACTACATCTTGTGCATTGGAGGAGGTAGCCCCTGGACTGGTGAAGACGTGAAGGGCGACATGAGGAGGCTTGCGGTGGTTCCAGGAGCATCTCTTCGACAAGTAGCAGTGCACTCCGTTGGACAGCTACCAACCGAGACGGCCGGCTGCCTGACAAGGACACCATTTCTGGTCTTACAGTCCTGGAGCGGTGAGCATCTGAGCTTCCATCACCGATCTGAATAACAAACTTGCGGCGCTCCTTAGCGTCACTGATTGAAACATTAGCAACAAAAATACTTGCTTCAGGTGTGTGCTCCTCCAATCAATATATTTACAACTGTGTGTCACACGCTGTTTATTGATGAAATTCAGGATAGACACCTTAGCGTCACTGATTGTAGCATTGTCCATCTAATCTTCCTTTTTCTGTTCATAATACTTGATATGTCTGATTACTAGGCTTAAGGAGTAAAGAACGGCAAGCATGGATGACAGAGGGACAACACCTGCTCCAAATTTGAAAAATCCAGGAGGTTTACAACAGGCATGCAAGGTCCTCGAAAAGTTCAAGTAAGTGCTATACGTGACGTAGAGGAGAATGCTATATAGGACATGCACATGTAGTTGCTGCTTCTAAAGAACGGCACAAGTTTGGACCAAATGCTGGGAGAATACAAAAGGTATAATTGCATAAAGTTTACTACTGTAATAGATCCAGGTTGCAGTGATGAAGAGGACAATGATGTGTAGGACATAGTGGTCGTTACTTCTATAGATTCAGAAGGATGCAGGTTCGGATCAATTGTCAAGATGATACAAAAGGTGTTGCACAAATTTTACATACTACGTTGGGTGATTTGTTTGGCATTCATTCTCTGTTATGCCTGATGCATGTGTCTTAAGCCTACTAATAACTTTTTGGATCAATGGTAAATCTACTGAACAAACTCCTGTCTTATCCCTATTGTGTGCCTTAAGGTTAATCTATTCATGGTTAGTTTTCCTTACTGTACAAATGTCTTCTCTTTTTTGTATATTTTCTCTTCTCTCTCCTTTACGGTAATATAGACCGTGCTCACATTGTTGCAGCTTGCAATTAGTTCTAGATTTGTTCATGAGTGTCATTCGAGGTCAGAGTAAATATTTTGGCAGAGTAAACAATGATGGAAGTGTCATACAATTTCGTCTTATATAGCTATAACAATTTTGATACATATTTTTATCTGATTAACTTGCACTTCTGCACCACCATAACAAGCGGTGGAGATCTGCCTCTTTGTTTTCAATTAATGTGAGAACTTCTAGCCTTCTAGAACAAGAGTGGTAGCTTCTTTAACTTTGTGTTGTAACAAATATTGTATATGGTCAATCCAGGATGATCTACTTATTAACTTTGTTAATCTGGTTACAGTCAATCTAGGGGGTGCTTCTTTCGCTTCGGTATTTATCAGTAATATTGGTAGTTCTCTGTAGTACTCTGTATTAGTTTTTACCTCTTTGTCCTTCATGATTGCTTAGTTGCATTGTTTTTGCTTCTGACTATACTGCTCTGCTACAGATGATAACGCCATTTGATAAACGTTTGGAAATTCAAGCCTGGTCTTGTTCCGCAACATGTGACCTTCTACTTCTTAATGGACTTTAAGTTTTAGTCACCCTTATATCGTTAGGTAATATAACAAGGTTATTGTTTAGATCATATAATCAAGCATGTCTGCTTATCGAAAAGTTAAGCTTTCCCACCTTGCACGCAACTGCTACCATTATTGCTTAGAAGAGGCAACTTAGTGATACAATCTCTTGACTATAAGGCAGTTAGTGATTGCCATGTTTGTTGAATTAAAGTTTCACCTGTCAGATCAGTTTACACACATTGAATTTTACTTAGTGTGCCTCTAAGGTTTTACCTTCTACAAAGCTATAGCACCTACAGGTGATCCGCTTTTTCTTCTTCTAGATCCCCCTGTGTGTGTATAATCTTCTTCTAGATCCCCCTGTGTGTGTGTATAATCGACAGACATTGTCCTTCTAATTTCTTTTTCCAGTAGATGATTGTGGACAAAGTTTCCAATCCATGCCTTTTTGCTATACTAATTTTTTTGGGTGATGCAGCATAAGTTATATAATTGCTGCACTTAAGTAACTGATTTATCTGGCAATAGATTGTCACAATGATAGCTCTAACCTTTGTGCCAACAGTCTGAAAATTGTAGCATTATGCTTTAATATTTTTTAATGTTCTTTAGGTGGTTGTTTCTCAGATGTAGTACACTTGGCATAGCTTTTCAGAAGACAACAGTTCAGTAGGAAGCAAGTGAATGAAACATTTTCGTTGTTTTCTACTCCATAGTTATGTACAAACACACAAGTGGTGCTTAAACATTTTGTTGCTATTTATCCTTTCATGAGCCGGATGTGCCATTGACGGCGGTGGCAAGCCTGGATTAGTTGGATTCAGAAGGTGGATTGAATTACCAAGTTGTTTTACCACCATGATATTTTTTTAAAATTTTGAACATTTCTTCAATTTGTGAATAAATTTTAAAAAACACTTTCTTGCATTTCTTAATAAATTTTCAAAATCATGCGATGAAATGTGAACAAAATATGGTCATAGCTATTGAAGATTATGATTTTTTTTCTCCCGTTGCAACGCACGGGCCCTTTTGCTAGTATTATTTAAAAAATGTCGTGCACACAACGTTTCTTGGCCGATATGCACATGACACTCTACTTGAGTGGGGTAGAAGTGCTGGCCAACTGCATCCGATGGTTGCCACAGCGTGTCGACCATAAATCAGACACAGTTTTGTGGTTCTCATGGCACTGTTCTATTATTTTCTCCCTTCCCCTCTCATCTTCTTGATTTTGAATAGTTTATATATTAATTCAAGCTCAGCCTTACCTTCAAGCCTTAAAATTATTGTTCTGCCAGGTTTAGACAGAGCTGGTGGACAGGAAGCCAATGGGCTACATTTTAGCTCTTTAATTTGTTCATGCTTGTCTTATGCTGATAAGTTTTTTCTTCCTTTGTTTCCTAGGAAAAAGTAATCAAACAATCCCACTCGCAACTGCAACATAGCATTAGTTACACACGAACGCTCATCCCCTCTTGAAAATTTCCAATTAGTTTAGTACTACCTTTTTATGCAGGTAAACAATCTGTTGATTGTGTGTAGGATAAGCTTTGACGTGTGTTGGGCGTTGTGTTGAAATAGAGGACATGGACGCGTTGTTGTGTGTGGGAGACGAGGGTGTGTGTGTTTGGCGTACAGGCCTATGATATATTTTATTTTTCCCGTTGCAATGCACGGGCATGTTTCCTAGTCCCTAATAATAAAGCACGAATTGACTCCATGGGTTCATCGTCACAATACGCTTTCTTCATATGAATTTACGCTTTTAGTTTAAATTTAAAACATATACGCGAGGTGGTACTAAAGCGTTGATAGATTTCGCTCGGATCGTTCGGCACCAAGAAAACGAATGAAACAACCCATCGAGAAAAGGCCAAGCGAAGAAACAGCCCATATCAACCGGGGAGCCTCTCCACCGTCATGTTCCACATGGGCACGCAGTTGAACTGGTACTTGACGCCGGTGAACGATGAGAAGCCGAAGTAGGCCCGCTTGCCGAGGAGCACTGCCGAGAGGTCCAGCGGCGCATCGAGCAAGGCCACGCCATGGCGACGTACGCCCGCGCGCGCCGCGACGCACCGTCGTAGTTGACCTAGACCATGTAGAAGCCGTCGTTGACCGTGGTGTCGATGGGAGCGAGCTGGATGCCGAAGGGCGTGAGCGAGGTGGCGTGGGTGCAGCGGACGCCGTTCACGTCGAGGCCGACGTGGTTGTCATCGAGGTTGTAGGGCTGCTTCACCCTGTCCAGCTCCACGACCGCGAACCCGTTGGCGGGGTTGCCGTCCATGGACGCGTTGGTGAGGCCTAGGTACCCGCCGTGGCTGCCGGGGGGCAGGCCGCCGCCGCCGTTGCTGGACGCGACGGCGAACGCGAGGCCTTCGCCCTTCCTTGTCGCGTTGGTGCGGTAGAGGTTGATCCGGAACACGGTGGAGAAGGAGGCGACGTACCTGCCACCGGCAGGTTCAGAGGCCCACAAGACGAACGGGGAGGAGAGGAAGACGCTGCCGGTCTGGTTGACGAGGAAGTTGTTGGGCCCGCTGGCGCTGTTGCTATCCGGGGTGATCTGGAGCGTGTTCTGGGTGACGCTGGAGTTGCTGGCGAAGGTCAGGTTGGCGGGAAGCAGCACCAGCACCATGACCACCAGGGGTCACCGTTGCAAACGCCGCGAGGAGCCCAGGACATCTCGCTAGACGCCGGGGAGGAGGATTCCGGAAAGGCTCCCCGGGCTTCCTCTCGCTGGAGGCAAAGCCAGGCAACTGCCGGCCTTCTATTTCACTCTCTGCTGCATCTTGTTTTGGCTGGCGGTGGTCGTCATCGGTGTGACCGTGCTCACCGTGTACCTCGTCTACCGCCCGCAGCCGCCGAAGCTCCGGTGACGGATGCGTCCCTGAACACCGGGTACGTGGACGAGCTGACCGTCCCCAGCGGCCCGGCCCACGGCCTCGCGCTCAACGCCGACCCTCACCGCCCTGGTCGCCATCACACAGCCAGTATCGATCAACGATTCGTTGGTTTATCCTGGTTGCGAAAGTTTGATCAACCCTTCCACTATCGTGCATCCATAGAATAGTCCCACCTCGCTTCATTAGATCGAATCAGTCCAGTTTATATACATGTTGCTTAGCAAATCAACAAGCAAGCTTGGAAATCAAACAAGTAGAGAGCAAGAATAGGGATTGGTGTGTCCAGATGGCGAGCTCCGGCGGAGGCTGGGTGATGCAGCGAGGCGGGATGTGTGCTGCCGCGGCAGCGAGCGAGCGAGCAGGGGGCAAAGGTCAATGGGGGGAGGCCCGAGGGGGAGGCCGGATGTGTGCCGCGGCAGCGAGCGAGCAGGGGGCAAAGGTCAACGGACGGACGGAGCAAGATGGAGAGGGAGGCGTGCGGGTGCGGGGGAGAGAGAAGTTGAGCAGCAAACTAGCCTGATCAAGTCTCACACGTTGGTAGCTCACCTGAAACGGTGTCCAAAAAAAAGGTTTACCAGAGACCAACCCTGAATTGCATTGGAATAATTTCTTAAATATTTGTTTGTTCTTATCATTTTAATCTTAAAATAAGATTAAAGTGCTTGTGCACAATGGGGTGGAGCATTTCCAGAATGGTCAAAAACTCAGTTTGGCCACAGAGTACTTTAAAGCAATCTAGGGACAGCCTGCCCCCTCCTTGAACACAGTGGATGTGCACTCCCTATACACTCCGCTTGATTTATCTGCCCTGACGGCACAGTTTTCCTGGGCTGAAATCGTGCAAGCCATTAGTGGCTCACCCAATAACAAAAGCCCGGGACCTGACGGTTTCACCAACGAGTTTTACAAGACTTTCAAGCTGCTGCTAAAGGATGACCTGTTCCATTTTTTAGGATTTCGACAAAACTGAAGTTGATATTGCTGGTATTAACTCTACTCTCATCACCCTGCTACCCAAAAAGGATACGCCCTTGGAGATGTGGGATTTCAGACCTATTTCTCTCGTACACAGTATACCCAAGCTGGTTTCTAAGGTTCTGGCAGGCAGACTGAAAACTTGGATCCCTCTCTTGATTCACTCCCTCCAGTCTGGCTTCTTGCGGAGCAGATCGATCATAGAAAATTTTACCCTGGCTGCCGAAATGATCCAATATGCATACAAACGGAAATTGCCGGTCATTGCTCTGAAGTTGGACTTCCATAAAGCTTTTGACAGTGTCAGTTGGTCCTGTTTACACAAAGTACTTGAAGCCAGAGGTTTTCCTCAGTTGTGGATTAGTTGGATTCATACGCTTTTGTCAACTGGCAGCTCTAAAGTCCTTCTTAATGGCGAGATGGATGCTCCCATCCGGGCTAAGCGAGGGTTTCGGCAAGGCGACTCCTTATCCCCTTACCTCTTCATTATTGTTACAGACGTACTGCAGAGAATGTGCTGCCATTTGTTCCAGGATGGCTCCCTGGTTCACCCACTCGGTTCGGACAATTTCTTCCCGGTTCTGCAATATGCGGATGACATGCTGATTCTTTTTCAAGGCACTACGCAGCAGGCGACAATTGTTAAGTCAGCCCTCACAGCTTTCTCTGCGTTTTCTGGGCTCACCATAAATTTCCACAAGAGCACTCTCGTACCTGTTGCTGTGGACTCCAGCACCGCTTCGGCCATTGCCCAGATCCTAGGCTGCCCCGTTTCATCCTTTCCATGCATCTACCTGGGTCTGCCTCTCTCTCTGCACAAAATTACGCACGGTATGTTACTGCCTATTATACACAAGGTTGACCGTTGTCTTTCAGGCTGGTTAGCTACCTTCTTATCCTTAGGGGGTAGACTGACTCTCATCAACTCAATTCTCACTGGTATACCAAGCTACTTCATGTCATGCTTTGCTTGGCCCAAGGAGTCTCTTGGGAAATTAGAAAGTCTCTTACGTGCTTTCTTCTCGCAAGGCAAGAACAAAGTCAAGGGTGGCCAATGCCTAGTGGCTTGGGATACAGTATCGTTGCCTCGTATCAATGGAGGGTTGGGAATCCGTCAGCTGCAAGCTCACAATCAAGCTATGATGTGCAAGTTTGTCTCCAAAGTTCTACAAGGTTCGGGCATACCATGTTATAACTGGTTTGCCACACATTACTGCCGGGCTGTTCTTCCACAACGTGCTAGTAGCAGAGACACTACCATCTGGAAAGGGTTCAGAGATCTCGTTCCTATGGTCATCAACTCCTCTAAATGTGTTCTGGGGTCTGGGCTTTTGATTTCCTTCTGGAAGGACCAATGTCTAGAAGTGGGCCGTTTATGCCAGCTCTTCCCGACGTTGTATTCCTTCGCGGCACAGCCAGCTTGCTCAGTACAATCACAGCATTCTAATGGTTCATGGGCTATTCAGCTCCACCCTAATCTCTCACAAACGGCCTCAACTGAGCTAGCTGCCCTGCAGGTTTTGTTGATGGGCATTGCTCCAAACTAACTGCATGAGGACAAACGGTCTGCTTCTGTGAGCTCAGGACAGCTTTGCACTGGATACTTCTACAGGCTACTCACCTTCCTAGGGGTTTTGACAACCTTTCACACTTGGGTTTGGGATGTGGTGATCCCCCTCAAACACAGAATCTTCCTATGGCTTGCTTTCCGTGGCCGCCTAAACACTAAGGATAACATGGTAAAGAAAGGCTGGTCGGAGGCTGCCCCGTTTGCACATTGTGACAGTTGCCCCGCTGTTGAGTCAATCGATCACTTACTACTACGCTGTGCACCTGCCAGCGTTCTTTGGGGCAAGATGGAGCTGGACGTTTTGGCTTGCTCGGCTACTAATGTTCTTTCTTTTGTGGAGCAAGCACAACACCAGATCAGTTTCAGGCACAAATGGAATGTGGCTTTCGCGGCTTGTGCTATTGCCTTGTGGCATGCTAGGAATGACAGAGTCTTCAACTCCAAAATCTGGTCTGTAACATATACATGCCTTTATGCAGCAGACATGCTCCGTCTTTGGAGTTTCAGAACTCCAAATCAGCGCACCAGGGAGGTTCTCCAGGTTTGGAGACAAAAGCTACTGCATAGTGTGTAGACGAATGATGTAATCCTTCTCCCCTCCCTTCCCCTTCCTCTTCCTCTTCCTTCCTCTTTTCTTCTTTCAGCCTGCTTGTATGTTGCACCTTGGTGCACCAAACAAGTTGTACTTGTACTGATACTTGTTACTTCATCAGGCTCTGGCCTATTTTGAAATATAAGGTCGGCAGCCTGCCACCTTCTTTGTTTCATTTTGTTCCAAACAGTGATTTCACTTTTTTGACTCATCATTTTGTGTTGTTCAACTGTCTTGGATTGGCTTGCTTCTAATCGATACCTTAATAAACACACCAGCTACAACGCTTTCAGATACAGTATGTGAGACCAACTGATTTTACTTTTTTCATTTGTTGGAGACGTACTTTAAGGCTAGAGGGACATCAAGCTCGGAGACATCAACTCTGATTCTTGAAGTGTATGGAGGCTGCCTTTGTAGGACAAAACTACCATGGATGCTTTTATTAAACTAGATGATACCCCGCACGTTGTTGCGGGAATATTTGCAATACATTTCGATGATATGTGATTTCTATGGAACGTGAATAGTGATACTACAAAAACTAAAATTGCAAATCCATATGCTTTATTGTGTTTGATTAATGTATTGTAAAATATCTAATATATGTTTGCATGTTGAGGTGGACATTTTCATGTGCATGAATGCATGTTGTGATGGGCCTTTTGTCATGCATGTTGCTTGATGATGTGGCATACTTGCATGTTGAGAGAAATATGTTAGTGGGGGCTAGCTATTTAGATATAGAAGATTAGGCCATGTTGACATCGTAGCCCTTTTAGTTTCAATTGCATTTTAAAAGTCCTTATCTCATTTTAGTATATAATTTCAAAGTTTTTTTATCTCTACTGTGAGTCTTGAAAACGTGTTCATTTAGTAGGAGGATGAGTCCATGCGGGGATAATACTTTTTCATCGGTTGCAACGCAGGGGCATATTTTAATTATTGTAATCTATCCTATAATAATAAAGCACGGATTGACTCCGTGGGTTCACCGTCACAATACGCTTCTTTCCGTGAATTTACGCTTTCAGTTTTTTCACCTATATTATTTTCTACATCCGAGGTGGTACTATCCACCATCGCAAACTTCGTGGCTGGCCTCCTTATCTTCCTTTCATACGTCGTGTGCTTGGTTTCCGGAAATCAATCGCTACGTATGGGCCGGCCCAGTTAATTAGGAGCCACGGCTGATCGCATGACTAAGCAGCCAGCGACGCACGGCTGATCATTTGTAATATACGTGGCATAGGGGTGCCCTGATCGTATGTAATATACAATGCATCAAGCCAAGCACACGACGGCTGGGCCGTCGGCATAGGTGCCCACGTGTCAGTTACTGGGATCTCTGCTTGAAGGACTATGCCGACGGCCTGGCCGTCGACTTAGTTTCAAACTATGACGACGGGCCAGCCGTCGGCATAGCCCTGGTCCACGAGAAGCGGCTGGTCGCCACGTGGCACCCCTATGCCGACGGTCTAGCCGTCGGCACAGTTTTTGATTAAGCCGACGGCGACGCCGTCGGCATAGGTGCTCACGTGTCAGCTACTGGGAGCTCACGCTAGCCCTATGCCGACGGCCTAGCCGTCGGCATAGTTTGCTTTTGCTTTTTTTTTCTTTTTTCTGTTTGTTTTCAAATCAATTCAATTCAAATAGCAGCACATATCAGCAGATATATATATGATGGGATAGACATATAAAACACAACAGGATATCATCCGGCACCATCACAACAATATATGCATAAGCATCATCACACACAAGTCTCTAAATGAACATCATCACAACCAACATAAGCATAAGCATATAGAGAAGCACACAAGTCATCTAAATGATCATCACCACACACAAGTCATCTCAAGCATCATCACCACACAAGGATCATCAAGCACCGCGGAGGTCGTCGCCGCCAAGACGGCCAAAGCCCAGGTCGTCACTGCTAGCGGCAGCGCTACCGCCTCCGCCCCCACCTCCTCCTCCGCCTCCGTGGACCGGAGTGGTCGGGCTCCGTGTCTCCAGAGTGCTGCGAAGACCACCGCCAACGGTAGATCCACCTGTTCCCTGCATGTTGAAAAGACATATGCACGGGATCTATGACTGTGTTGAAAGGCATGACATGCTTTGGGTGAATAGATTGTGGATGAATTATTCGGCGAGGGGCCAGCGTTCTGTGCCACAAACTCCTCAAAGCTCATCAACACTGGTTGTGCTGGAGGGCATTGTGCTGGAGGGAACTGAGGACACCTGCCGGCCGCCATATGCGGAAAAGCCTGCTGCATCTGGCTATCCCTCTGCACTTGGTGTTCATAAAGCCTCTGATGCCATGCCATGGTCTCCTGGCGTGTGTACTCCAGGTAGGCCTACGGTATGACATGATGGAACTCATAAAACTACTAAATGCGGAAAATGAAGTGAAAAATGAAGACAAGAGGGAAAATACTTACAGATTGTTGCTCCTGAAAGAGGGACTGTGTACTGGTCACTGGCTGGCTCGTGCGCTGGCTCAGGCTCGGGTCGATCCGACGAAGCTGTGTGTAGGAGATACTAGGAGTCATCACAGCATCGAGAACTGCGTCCCGACCGTGCTCCTTGGGCCCCATCCTCACCACCGCCATGTCGTCCAGAGGCGCCGCAATGGGGTCAGGTGTGTCAGGATGTAACTCCAGATACGCTTCGGAGTAGGCCTTCTTCCTCCCTGCGGTCTTCTTGCCATAGTACTTGGGCTCGCCAGGCTTGGGGTCCTTTCGCGTATGGGCGATCTCCCACGCCTGCATGTGTGAGAGCGGCCGCTTCAGTTTCTCCTCCTGCACCACCAAACAGAGGTTAGTCATACATAAGAAAGTGATGGTAAATAGAAGAAGAAGAATGTTTAATGGGGTTAGTCATACATTAACTGCCTTGTGGAGATAGTGGTTTCGGTTTCCCTGAGCATGTACTCCCTCCGTCCCTCGATTACCTTATTTTGGGTTCTCATAGCCGCCCAGGCTCCAGCCTCATCACACCAAAGATCCACCAATGCCGCCCAGGACTCGTCTTTTCCATAACACCAATTTGGACACACCTACATAATAAAAGCATAATGGCATGTAGGTGTGTCCAAATTGGTGTTATGGAAGCATAAAGCATAATGTACCACAAGGTAATGAAAGCATAATGAAAAATCTTTTATACTTACCGCCAAGAACTCGGGCCTCTCCAAGGTAATGCCCATCCTCCACGCTTCTTCCTTGGTCATCTTCACACCAAGATAGTCGTGGTAGTATGTGGAGATGGCCACATAGCGCACCTCGTACTGCATCTGGCGGGCCTTCTTCTTGCATTGGCGCAGCACGATCTGGTCCGCTCTAGCCCTGTGCTCCGGAAGAACTCGATAGAATTTCTACAATCATGCATGAAACAAGAATGGGAGAAGCCATGAGTTAAATCATTCATGAAACTAGAATGGACTTGTGCTTCTGAAGAGAACTCACCCAGAAAGTAGTGATCACGGCCTTGGCATGGGTCTCATGGTCCGCGTGGCGGGCCGCTTCCCAGTGGTCCCAGCTCGTGGCCAAAACCCGACGGTCCGGCTGCCTGACTGGATCAGGACAGTACAACCTCGGCCAATATAACTTCAGCAAGACGGCGATGAGGCCGTTGGGAATACGGACCCCTTTAGAATATATCCAGTTGCTGCAAAAGAATGAACTATTAGCATGTGACAAGAAAAATAAATAACAACCGGAATAAGCATGTGACAAGCAACATAATGAACCACTTACTCTTTTCCCGTGGGCTCAATGAGCCACTTCTGCTCCTTAGTAGCAGGAACCTGCTTTGGTAGCTTTGCGTTGCCACGCAGCCACCCCTTCGTGTCAACCCCCTTCCCGTCACCACCATCATCCCCGCCACCACCCTCCTCCTCGCTTGCCTCCCCCTCCCCAACCTCCGCCCCAACCTCCTCCTCCTCCTCCTCGCCCGCCTCCTCCTCCACCACCTCCTCCTCCTCCTCCTCCTCCCTAGAGTGTACCTCACTAGAGGAGGGTACCTCACTAGAGGAGGGTACCTCACTAGAGGAGGGCCTCGAAGACAACACCCCTAAGTCGGTGAGGGTGCGCTGTTTCTGGCCGCGACCCCCTGTAGTGGCTCTCCCCCCAGCACCTCGTCCTCTAGAGGCTCTCCCCCCGCCCCCTCCTCCTCTAGGGGCACCTCTCCCTCGACCTCCCCGTGAGGAGTCATCGTCAAGTAGCCGAGGGGGAGGATTACGTGCTCGACCCATATGAATCATCACTGTTGTAACCTCTTTCTCGGTCCGTCTCATCATCACTATCAATCATATCATCTTTGTTGTCCGACAGAGGTGGAGGCTCTTCCTCGTCATCAGCGTCTTCGTTTAACTTTTCTAGCATAAGTATGTCATTTTCATTGACAATGGTCTCACCATCATTCCGTGCATCGTCGACGTTTGGGTCCACATCATCATCACCCAATGGTCTAGCGTCATCGTTTCTAACCACATCATCATCATCATCATCATCAGGTTGCTCTTGATAGAACACTCCCTCATATGTCATGGGGTTAATGTTGCAGTAATCGTCTTCATTCGGGTCTGGTAGCTTACCATGTGGCGACACCTTGAACACAACTTCCCAACCCTTTAGATACACTTTCTGGCATGGGTAAGGCAGATAATATACTTGTGTAGCTTGGGTAGCCGCAATGAAGAGATCGGCTCCGGCATAGATGGTTGATGGTTTAAGTTCGACCAAACCAATGGAAGGCGTATGTTGTACCCCCTCCCGCAGATCGAACCATCGGCATTTGAACACAGGCAGACTTAGGGTCTCACGCCCCTGGCGGAATTTAACCTCGTATATATTTTGTACCCTTCCGTAGTAGTCTACTTCATTTTGACCGGGGGTGTACACTCCAGTATTTATAGTTTTGGGATCGGGGCGGCTGTTTTGGTGCTCCTCTGTATGGAAGCGATACCCATTCACATCATACTTTTTACATGTCATGACGGCAGGGTCAAAACCCATGGAAACCCATCTCAATTCATCATCCATAGATATGTTTGGATCTTTTCCCTAAAAGTATAATGGAAATTGTTGCGTGCATTAGTTCGGTTAACTAATAAATGTTGAAGTAGGTATTTAATAGGGGAGTGTGGAAAATTACTTTGTCCATGAACCAAGCAACAAAATTTTTACGTCCAGGGTTTCCATGACGGAGAAGAGTAAGTGCCTCCGCCTCAGTAGGAGGATTCACTCCCATCCATTCCTCTTGAACGAAATCACTAAAAAAAGATAAGCGGTGTTAGACCGGGACTAAGTGAACATGAAACATGATGATGTGGATGACATAAAGGAATGGTGTAGTGGTATTACCTCATCCACACTTCCTCAACTTCCTTGATGTTGTGCAAGATATAGAACATGAGGTCCTCCCACTCTTGTCGTGGCATGTTATAAGATTTCGAGGCCCCAGCCCTCCCACCTTGCACGTTGAATAGATCGAGTCTGGGTTGATACTTGGGCTCTTCTATATTGTATCGAGGCACCTTGTTATGCAGATGGGGAACGTGGTCTGGATAGTATGATGTCCTGAGGTCTGACACCTCCTCTAGGATAACTGCCTCAGCTATGGAAGCTTCAATCTTAGCTTTGTTTCCACATTTCCGTCGGAGATGCTTATTCTGCCTCTCAGGGCCATACTGCCAGCGATTTTGCACAGGGCCCCCCAACAATACCTCGTTCGCGAGGTGCAGAATGAGATGTGTCATCGGAGTAAAGAAGCCTGGCGGAAAGATCTTCTCTAGCTTGACTATCAACTCCGGTGCCTTCTTATGCAATTTTTCAATCACCTCTTTACTTACTTCTTTAGCACAGAGCGTGCGGAAGAAATGGCTAAGCTCGGCAAGCACTCGCCAGACATGCTCGGGGACATAGCCTCGAACCATCACCGGCATTATCCGCTCAATCCATACATGGTAGTCATGACTCTTCAGGCCGGTCACTTTGCCCGTTGAAAGATTGACTCCCTTACTTATATTCGATGCATAACCATCGGTGAACTTCAAAATTTGTTTCAACCAGATAAGTACTTTTTTCTGGCGGTTTAAGGACAAAGTCAGCATCTGGCTTGAACCAGTTTTTTCGACCGCTTGTGGGAGGCTTCATGTTCAGGCGTGGTCTATCACAAATTCTCTGTTGATCGGCTCTAGCTTTTACGTTATCCTTCGTATTATCAGGAATGTTGAGGATCGTGTGGAAAAGGGACTCTGCCACATTCTTTTCGGTGTGCATCACATCAATATTGTAAGGAAGTTTGAGGTCCTTGAAATAGGGAAGCTGCGAGAAGGGGGTAATGTGCGTCCAGTTGTGCGTCTCACCATATCCCTCGAAGCCTTTGGCTTTGGCTTTGCCTTTGCCTTTGACTTTAGGCTTGAGAGCTTTTAGCTGAGCAAGAACATCTGCCCCCGAAAATGTTGGAATCTCGGTTACTTCATGAACAACCCGGCCTTTCGTGAAGTTCTTCTTGTCTTCCCTGTCTGGATGGTCTGGAGGGAGGAACTGTCGATGCAGGTCAAAGGCTACATACTTGCCACCCTTACTCAGCCAAATCATTCGCAGAGCCTGCATGCACACTGGGCATGGCATCTTACCACTTGTACACCATCCTCAGAATAGAGCATAGCCGGGAAAGTCATGCATGCAATAGTGCAACCAAACTTTCATCAAGAAATTTCTCTGCAGATCCCGGTCGTATGTCAACCTCGGAAAGTACCAAGAATGGTGCAAAGCATCCACAAGCGGCTGCATAAACACACCCAATTGCTTCCCCGGGTAGTCAGGCCCCGGAATGATGAGCGACAAGAACATGGTCTTCCATTGCATTAGGGCACCGGGAGGAAGATTGAGCGGAATTACAAACACATGCCAGCAGCTGTATGGATTGGACGACATACCATATGGATTCAACCCATCACCTGATATGGCTATTCTGACATTCCCAGCCTCGGCTGCTTCCTCAGGGTATTCTTCATCGAATGACTTCCATGCTTCCCCTCCCGATGGACGTATGATTTTTTTTGGATTGTACCTTATACCTTCCTTGTGCCACTTCATCATTTTGGCAGACTCCTTCGTGATGAAAAGGCGCTGCAGTCTTTTTATAAAATCAAGATACCGAAGAACCTTAACGGGGATGGTTAGCTGCTTTTTCTCACCATCCTCACCGACCACCTCAATGTACCGAGACGAACTGCACTTCCTACAGTACTTGTCATCCGCATACTCGTGCCTAAACAAAAGGCAATTCTTCGGGCAAACATCTATTTTCTCATAATCCATAGAGAGTGCCTTCATGATTTTCTTTGTATCGTACATGCTTTTCGGCAGTTCATGACCCTCAGGGAGGCTGTTAGCCCATACTCCCAGGAATGCTTCGAAGCATTTCTGGCTACAGCTGTACTCAGCCTTGACTGCAATCAGTTGCGAGATGGCATCCAGCTGAGATATTTTCGCACCCGCATAAAGAGGTTTCTTCGACGAGGCCAAGACCTCCAAGAAGGCCTTTGCGGTTGCCTCCGGCTCCTCCGGTTCATTCTCTGAAGGTGTCGCATTTGCCGTTTCTGCAACAATGACATCATCTAGCATGTCCCTGACCCCGTCGTCCTCATATCCATCGATGCGTTGTCGCATCACCTCCTCTCTACCACGGTCCTGCTCGGCTATGTTTATCGGCGGCATGTCAAAGTTTGGCATATATCCGTACGTGCGAAGGTGCTCACTCATGTCCGTCTGATTTCTACGGTGACGTCTGGCACATCTCGCACAGGGGCATGGTGGGATAATTCTCATTGGGCGACGGAATATCTCCTTCAAATAGACATCAGTTTTCGCAATCCACTCTGATGTTACTCGATTCCGACCGATAAAACCACTGTACATCCACTGATTATCTGCCATCCTCCGCTTTTTTGCAACCCACACAACATAATTAAGGACTCACTTAAATTAATCACATCAAATTTTCAGTTTCTACCGCGTTTAATCCACCTACATCTCTAATAGGTAAAGATGGGTCCTAATCCCACCTGAGGATGTGTAGATTGAGTACGTTCTCCATTCTACCCCGTTCCGAGACAAAATTTCGGCAGCACCTCCCCGCTGTTCTCCAGATACACGTCTCGGCAAATTGCCGAGAGAATGTGCTCCAGAGAACAATGGGGAGGCGCCGCCAAAATCCTGTCTCGAAACGGGGTAGAACATGGAGAACATACCCAATCTACACATCTTCGGGCTGTCCGTGGAAAATGCTGGACAATCCGAAAGAGCTGCGGTGATAAATATGCAATTGAATGCATATTTATCGATGCAAACCTTTCGGACGGGAGACGCCTAGGGTACGCCAGTTGACTTGAAAATGAAATCTAGTGACATGATTAAAAGAGCGTAGGAGGTGTAGGTGGATTCGTAGCTCACCCTCGGCTGTAGAGGAAGTAGTCGAACAGAGGAGGGACGATCCTTGACCAACAACTCCGATGACGATCACTCCACTTGTCAAAAACTCAGTTTGGCCATAGAGTACTTTAAAGCAATCTTGGGACAGCCTGCCCCCTCCTTGAACACAGTGGATGTGCACTCCCTATACACTCCGCTTGATTTATCTACCCTGACGGCACAGTTTTCCTGGGCTGAAATCGTGCAAGCCATTAGTGGCTCACCCAATAACAGAAGCCCGGGACCTGACGGTTTCACCAACGAGTTTTACAAGACTTTCAAGCTGCTGCTAAAGGATGACCTGTTCCATTTTTTTAGGATTTCCACAAAACTGAAGTTGATATTGCTGGTATTTACTCTGCTCTCATCACCCTGCTACCCAAAAAGGATACGCCCTTGGAGATGTGGGATTTCAGACCTATTTCTCTCGTACACAGTATACCCAAGCTGGTTTCTAAGGTTCTGGCAGGCAGACTGAAAACTTGGATCCCTCTCTTGATTCACTCCCTCCAGTCTGGCTTCTTGCGGAGCAGATCGATCATAGAAAATTTTACCCTGGCTGCCGAAATGATCCAATATGCATACAAACGGAAATTGCCGGTCATTGCTCTGAAGTTGGACTTCCATAAAGCTTTTGACAGTGTCAGTTGGTCCTGTTTACACAAAGTACTTGAAGCCAGAGGTTTTCCTCAGTTGTGGATTAGTTGGATTCATACGCTTTTGTCAACTGGCAGCTCTAAAGTCCTTCTTAATGGCGAGATGGATGCTCCCATCCGGGCTAAGCGAGGGTTTCGGCAAGGCGACTCCTTATCCCCTTACCTCTTCATTATTGTTACAGACGTACTGCAGAGAATGTGCTGCCATTTGTTCCAGGATGGCTCCCTGGTTCACCCACTCGGTTCGGACAGTTTCTTCCCGGTTCTGCAATACGCGGATGACACGCTGATCCTTTTTCAAGGCACTACGCAGCAGGCTGCAGTTGTTAAGTCAGCCCTCACAGCTTTCTGTGCGTTTTCTGGGCTCACCATAAATTTCCACAAGAGCACTCTCGTACCTGTTGCTGTGGACTCCAGCACCGCTTCGGCCATTGCCCAGATCCTAGGCTGCCCCGTTTCATCCTTTCCATGCAACTACCTGGGTCTGCCTCTCTCTCTGCACAAAATTACGCACGGTATGTTACTGCCTATTATACACAAGGTTGACCGTCGTCTTTTAGGCTGGTTAGCTACCTTCTTATCCTTAGGGGGTAGACTGACTCTCATCAACTTAGTTCTCACTGGTATACCAAGCTACTTCATGTCATGCTTTGCTTGGCCCAAGGAGTCTCTGGGGAAATTAGAAAGTCTCTTACGTGCTTTCTTCTGGCAAGGCAAGAACAAAGTCAAGGGTGGCCAATGCCTAGTGGCTTGGGATACAGTATCGTTGCCTCGTATCAATGGAGGGTTGGGAATCCGTCAGCTGCAAGCTCACAATCAAGCTATGATGTGCAAGTTTGTCTCCAAAGTTCTACAAGGTTCAGACATACCATGTTATAACTGGTTTGCCACACATTACTGTCGGGCTGTTCTTCCACAACGTGCTAGTAGCAGAGACACTACCATCTGGAAAGGGTTCAGAGATCTCGTTCCTATGGTCATCAACTCCTCTAAATGTGTTCTGGGATCTGGGCTTTTGATTTCCTTCTGGAAGGACCAATGGCTAGAAGTGGGCCGTTTATGCCAGCTCTTCCCGACGTTGTATTCCTTCGCGGCACAGCCAGCTTGCTCAGTACAATCACAGCATTCTAATGGTTCATGGGCTATTCAGCTCCACCCTAATCTCTCACAAACAGCCTCAACTGAGCTAGCTGCCCTGCAGGTTTTGTTGATGGGCATTGCTCCAAACTTACTGCATGAGGACAAACGGTCTGCTTCTGTGAGCTCAGGACAGCTTTGCACTGGATACTTCTACAGGCTACTCACCTTCCTAGGGGTTTTGACAACCTTTCACACTTGGGTTTGGGATGTGGTGATCCCCCTCAAACACAGAATCTTCCTAAGGCTTGCTTTCCGTGGCCGCCTAAACACTAAGGATAACATGGTAAAGAAAGGCTGGTCGGAGGCTGCCCCGTTTGCACATTGTGACAGTTGCCCCGCTGTTGAGTCAATCGATCACTTACTACTATGTTGTGCACCTGCCAGCGTTCTTTGGGGCAAGATGGAGCTGGACGTTCTGGCTTGCTCGGCTACTAATGTTCTTTCTTTTGTGGAGCAAGCACAACACCAGATCAGTTTCAGGCACAAATGGAATGTGGCTTTCGCGGCTTGTGCTATTGCCTTGTGGCATGCTAGGAATGACAGAGTCTTCAACTCCAAAATCTGGTCTGTAACATATACATGCCTTTATGCAGCAGACATGCTCCGTCTTTGGAGTTTCAGAACTCCAAATCAGCGCACCAGGGAGGTTCTCCAGGTTTGGAGACAAAAGCTGCTGCATAGTGTGTAGACGAATGATGTAATCCTTCTCCCCTCCCTTCCCCTTCCTCTTCCTCTTCCTTCCTCTTTTCTTCTTTCAGCCTGCTTGTATGTTGCACCTTGGTGCACCAAACAAGCTGTACTTGTACTGATACTTGTTACTTCATCAGGCTCTGGCCTGTTTTGAAATATAAGGTCGGCAGCCTGCTACCTTCTTTGTTTCATTTTGTTCCAAACAGTGATTTCACTTTTTTGACTCATCATTTTGTGTTGTTCAACTGTCTTGGATTGGCTTGCTTCTAATCGATACCTTAATAAACACACCAGCTACAACGCTTTCAGATACAGTATGTGAGACCAACTGATTTTACTTTTTTCATTTGTTGGAGACGTACTTTAAGGCTAGAGGGACATCAAGCTCGGAGACAGCAACTCTTATGCTTGAAGTGTATGGAGGCTGCCTTTGTAGGACAAAACTACCGTGGATGCTTTTATTAAACGAGATGATACCCCGCACGTTGTTGCGGGAATATTTGCAATACATTTCGATGATATGTGATTTCTATGGAACGTGAATAGTGATACTACAAAAACTAAAATTGCAAATCCATATGCTTTATTGTGTTTGATTAATGTATTGTAAAATATCTAATATATGTTTGCATGTTGAGGTGGACATTTTCATGTGCATGAATGCATGTTGTGATGGGCCTTTTGCCATGCATGTTGCTTGATGATGTGACATACTTGCATGTTGAGAGAAATATGTTAGTGGGGGCTAGCTATTTAGATATAGAAGATTAGGCCATGTTGACATCGTAGCCCTTTTAGTTTCAATTGCATTTTAAAAGTCCTTATCTCATTTTAGTATATAATTTCAAAGTTTTTTTATCTCTACTGTGAGTCTTGAAAACGTGTTCATTTAGTAGGAGGATGAGTCCATGCGGGGATAATACTTTTTCACCGGTTGCAACGCACGGGCATATTTTAATTGTTGTAATCTATCCCTATAATAATAAAGCACGGATTGACTCCGTGGGTTCACCGTCACAATACGCTTCTTTCCGTGAATTTACGCTTTCAGTTTTTTCACCTATATTATTTTCTACATCCGAGGTGGTACTATCCACCATCGCAAACTTCGTGGCTGGCCTCCTTATCTTCGTTTCATACGTCGTGTGCTTGGTTTCCGGAAATCAATCGCTACGTATGGGCCGGCCCAGTTAATTAGGAGCCACGGCTGATCGCATGACTAAGCAGCCAGCGACGCACGGCTGATCATATGTAATATACGTGGCATAGGGGTGCCCTGATCGTATGTAATATACAATGCACCAAGCCAAGCACACGACGGCTGGGCCGTCGGCATAGGTGCCCACGTGTCAGTTACTGGGATCTCTGCTTGAAGGACTATGCCGACGGCCTGGCCGTCGACTTAGTTTCAAACTATGACGACGGGCCAGCCGTCGGCATAGCCCTGGTCCACGAGAAGCGGCTGGTCGCCACGTGGCACCCCTATGCCGACGGTCTAGCCGTCGGCACAGTTTTTGACTAAGCCGACGGCGACGCCGTCGGCATAGGTGCTCATGTGTCAGCTACTGGGAGCTCACGCTAGCCCTATGCCGACGGCCTAGCCGTCGGCATAGTTTGCTTTTGCTTTTTTTTCTTTTTTCTGTTTGTTTTCAAATCAATTCAATTCAAATAGCAGCACATATCAGCAGATATATATATGATGGGATAGACATATAAAACACAACAGGATATCATCCGACACCATCACAACAATATATGCATAAGCATCATCACACACAAGTCTCTAAATGAACATCATCACAACCAACATAAGCATAAGCATATAGAGAAGCACACAAGTCATCTAAATGATCATCACCACACACAAGTCATCTCAAGCATCATCACCACACAAGGATCATCAAGCACCGCGGAGGTCGTCACCGCCAAGACGGCCAAAGCCCAGGTCGTCACTGCTAGCGGCAGCGCTACCGCCTCTGCCCCCACCTCCTCCTCCACCTCCGTGGACCGGAGTGGTCGGGCTCCGTGTCTCCAGAGTGCTGCGAAGACCACCGCCAACGGTAGATCCACCTGTTCCCTGCATGTTGAAAAGACATATGCACGGGATCTATGACTGTGTTGAAAGGCATGGCATGCTTTGGGTGAATAGATTGTGGATGAACTAACCGGCGAGGGGCCAGCGTTCTGTGCCACAAACTCCTCAAAGCTCATCAGCACTGGTTGTGCTGGAGGGCATTGTGCTGGAGGGACTATGTACTGGTCACTGGCTGGCTCGTGCGCTGGCTCAGGCTCGGGTCGATCCGACGAAGCTGTGTGTAGGAGATACTAGGAGTGATCACAGCATCGAGAACTGCGTCCCGACCGTGCTCCTTGGGCCCCATCCTCACCACCGCCATGTCGTCCAGAGGCGCCGCAATGGGGTCAGGTGTGTCAGGATGTAACTCCAGATACGCTTCGGAGTAGGCCTTCTTCCTCCCTGCGGTCTTCTTGCCATAGTACTTGGGCTCGCCAGGCTTGGGATCCTTTCGCGTATGGGCGATCTCCCACGCCTGCATGTGTGAGAGCGGCCGCTTCAGTTTCTCCTCCTGCACCACCAAACAGAGGTTAGTCATACATAAGAAAGTGATGGTAAATAGAAGAAGAAGAATGTTTAATGGGGTTAGTCATACATTAACTGCCTTGTGGAGATAGTGGTTTCGGTTTCCCTGAGCATGTACTCCCTCCGTCCCTCGATTAGCCTTATTTTGGGTTCTCATAGCCGCCCAGGCTCCAGCCTCATCACACCAAAGATCCACCAATGCCGCCCAGGACTCGTCTTTTCCATAACACCAATTTGGACACACCTACATAATAAAAGCATAATGGCATGTAGGTGTGTCCAAATTGGTGTTATGGAAGCATAAAGCATAATGTACCACAAGGTAATGAAAGCATAATGAAAAATCTTTTATACTTACTGCCAAGAACTCGGGCCTCTCCAAGGTAATGCCCATCCTCCGCGCTTCTTCCTTGGTCATCTTCACACCAAGATAGTCGTGGTAGTATGTGGAGATAGCCACATAGCGCACCTCGTACTGCATCTGGCGGGCCTTCTTCTTGCATTGGCGCAGCACGATCTGGTCCGCTCTAGCCCTGTGCTCTGGAAGAACTCGATAGAATTTCTACAATCATGCATGAAACAAGAATGGGAGAAGCCATGAGTTAAATCATTCATGAAACTAGAATGGACTTGTGCTTCTGAAGAGAACTCACCCAGAAAGTAGTGATCACGGCCTTGGCATGGGTCTCATGGTCCGCGTGGCGGGCCGCTTCCCAGTGGTCCCAGCTCGTGGCCAAAACCCGACGGTTCGGCTGCCTGACTGGATCAGGATAGTACAACCTCGGCCAATATAACTTCAGCAAGACGGTGATGAGGCCGTTGGGAATACAGACCCCTTTAGAATATATCCAGTTGCTGCAAAAGAATGAACTATTAGCATGTGACAAGAAAAATAAATAACAACCGGAATAAGCATGTGACAAGCAACATAATGAACCACTTACTCTTTTCCCGTGGGCTCAATGAGCCACTTCTGCTCCTTAGTAGCAGGAACCTGCTTTGGTAGCTTTGCGTTGCCACGCAGCCACCCCTTCGTGTCAACCCCCTTCCCGTCACCACCATCATCCCCGCCACCACCCTCCTCCTCGCCTGCCTCCCCCTCCCCAACCTCCGCCCCAACCTCCTCCTCCTCCTCCTCGCCCGCCTCCTCCTCCACCACCTCCTCCTCCTCCTCCTCCTCCCTAGAGTGTACCTCACTAGAGGAGGGTACCTCACTAGAGGAGGGTACCTCACTAGAGGAGGGCCTCGAAGACAACACCCCTAAGTCGGTGAGGGTGCGCTGTTTCTGGCCGCGACCCCCTGTAGTGGCTCTCCCCCCAGCACCTCGTCCTCTAGAGGCTCTCCCCCCGCCCCCTCCTCCTCTAGGGGCACCTCTCCCTCGACCTCCCCGTGAGGAGTCATCGTCAAGTAGCCGAGGGGGAGGATTACGTGCTCGACCCATATGAATCATCACTGTTGTAACCTCTTTCTCGGTGCTCGACCCAGAGGTGGAGGCTCTTCCTCGTCATCAGCGTCTTCGTTTAACTTTTCTAGCATAAGTATGTCATTTTCATTGACAATGGTCTCACCATCATTCCGTGCATCGTCGACGTTTGGGTCCACATCATCATCACCCAATGGTCTAGCGTCATCGTTTCTAACCACATCATCATCATCATCATCATCAGGTTGCTCTTGATAGAACACTCCCTCGTATGTCATGGGGTTAATGTTGCAGTAATCGTCTTCATTCGGGTCTGGTAGCTTACCATGTGGAGACACCTTGAACACAACTTCCCAACCCTTTAGATACACTTTCTGGCATGGGTAAGGCAGATAATATACTTGTGTAGCTTGGGTAGCCGCAATGAAGAGATCGGCTCCGGCATAGACGGTTGATGGTTTAACTTCAACCAAACCAATGGAAGCCGTATGTTTTACCCCCTCCCGCAGATCGAACCATCGGCATTTGAACACATGCAGACTTAGGGTCTCACGCCCCTGGCGGAATTTAACCTCGTATATATTTTGTACCCTTCCGTAGTAGTCTACTTCATTTTGACCGGGGGTGTACACTCCAGTATTTATAGTTTTGGGATCGGGGCGGCTGTTTTGGTGCTCCTCTGTATGGAAGCGATACCCATTCACATCATACTTTTTACATGTCATGACGGCAGGGTCAAAACCCATGGAAACCCATCTCAATTCATCATCCATAGATATGTTCGGATCTTTTCCCTAAAAGTATAATGGAAATTGTTGCATGCATTAGTTCGGTTAACTAATAAATGTTGAAGTAGGTATTTAATAGGGGAGTGTGGAAAATTACTTTGTCCATGAACCAAGCAACAAAATTTTTACGTCCAGGGTTTCCATGACGGAGAAGAGTAAGTGCCTCCGCCTCAGTAGGAGGATTCACTCCCGTCCATTCCTCTTGAATGAAATCACTAAAAAAAGATAAGCGGTGTTAGACCGGGACTAAGTGAACATGAAACATGATGATGTGGATGACATAAAGGAATGGTGTAGTGGAATTACCTCATCCACACTTCCTCAACTTCCTTGATGTTGTGCAAGATATAGAACATGAGGTCCTCCCACTCTTGTCGTGGAATGTTATAAGATTTCGAGGCCCCAGCCCTCCCACCTTGCGCGTTGAATAGATCGAGTCTGGGTTGATACTTGGGCTCTTCTATATTGTATCGAGGCACCTTGTTATGCAGATGGGGAACGTGGTCTGGATAGTATGATGTCCTGAGGTCTGACACCTCCTCTAGGATAACTGCCTCAGCTATGGAAGCTTCAATCTTAGCTTTGTTTCCACATTTCCGTCGGAGATGCTTATTCTGCCTCTCAGGGCCGTACTGCCAGCGATTTTGCACAGGGCCCCCCAACAATACCTCGTTCGCGAGGTGCAGAATGAGATGTGTCATCGGAGTAAAGAAGCCTGGCGGAAAGATCTTCTCTAGCTTGACTATCAACTCCGGTGCCTTCTTATGCAATTTTTCAATCACCTCTTTACTTACTTCTTTAGCACAGAGCGTGCGGAAGAAATGGCTAAGCTCGGCAAGCACTCGCCAGACATGCTCGGGGACATAGCCTCGAACCATCACCGGCATTATCCGCTCAATCCATACATGGTAGTCATGACTCTTCAGGCCGGTCACTTTGCCCGTTGAAAGATTGACTCCCTTACTTATATTCGATGCATAACCATCGGTGAACTTCAAAATTTGTTTCAACCAGATAAGTACTTTTTTCTGGCGGTTTAAGGACAAAGTCAGCATCTGGCTTGAACCAGTTTTTTCGACCGCTTGTGGGAGGCTTCATGTTCAGGCGTGGTCTATCACAAATTCTCTGTTGATCGGCTCTAGCTTTTACGTTATCCTTCGTATTATCAGGAATGTTGAGGATCGTGTGGAAAAGGGACTCTGCCACATTCTTTTCGGTGTGCATCACATCAATATTGTAAGGAAGTTTGAGGTCCTTGAAATAGGGAAGCTGCGAGAAGGGGGTAATGTGCGTCCAGTTGTGCGTCTCACCATATCCCTCGAAGCCTTTGGCTTTGGCTTTGCCTTTGCCTTTGACTTTAGGCTTGAGAGCTTTTAGCTGAGCAAGAACATCTGCCCCCGAAAATGTTGGAATCTCGGTTACTTCATGAACAACCCGGCCTTTCGTGAAGTTCTTCTTGTCTTCCCTGTCTGGATGGTCTGGAGGAGGAACTGTCGATGCAGGTCAAAGGCTACATACTTGCCACCCTTACTCAGCCAAATCATTCGCAGAGCCTGCATGCACACTGGGCATGGCATCTTACCACTTGTACACCATCCGCAGAATAGAGCATAGCCGGGAAAGTCATGCATGCAATAGTGCAACCAAACTTTCATCAAGAAATTTCTCTGCAGATCCCGGTCGTATGTCAACCTCGGAAAGTACCAAGAATGGTGCAAAGCATCCACAAGCGGCTGCATAAACACACCCAATTGCTTCCCCGGGTAGTCAGGCCCCGGAATGATGAGCGACAAGAACATGGTCTTCCGTTGCATTAGGGCACCGGGAGGAAGATTGAGCGGAATTACAAACACAGGCCAGCAGCTGTATGGATTGGACGACATACCATATGGATTCAACCCATCACCTGATATGGCTATTCTGACATTCCCAGCCTCGGCTGCTTCCTCGGGGTATTCTTCATCGAATGACTTCCATGCTTCCCCTCCCGATGGACGTATGATTTTTTTGGATTGTACCTTATACCTTCCTTGTGCCACTTCATCATTTTGGCAGACTCCTTCGTGATGAAAAGGCACTGCAGTCTTTTTATAAAATCAAGATACCGAAGAACCTTAACGGGGATGGTTAGCTGCTTTTTCTCACCATCCTCACCGACCACCTCAATGTACCGAGACGAACTGCACTTCCTACAGTACTTGTCATCCGCATACTCGTGCCTAAACAAAAGGCAATTCTTCGGGCAAACATCTATTTTCTCATAATCCATAGAGAGTGCCTTCATGATTTTCTTTGTATCGTACATGCTTTTCGGCAGTTCATGACCCTCAGGGAGGATGTTAGCCCATACTCACAGGAATGCTTCGAAGCATTTCTGGCTACAGCTGTACTCAGCCTTGACTGCAATCAGTTGTGAGATGGCATCCAGCTGAGATATTTTCGCACCCGCATAAAGAGGTTTCTTCGACGAGGCCAAGACCTCCAAGAAGGCCTTTGCGGTTGCCTCCGGCTCCTCCGGTTCATTCTCTGAAGGTGTCGCATTTGCCGTTTCTGCAACAATGACATCATCTAGCATGTCCCTGACCCCGTCGTCCTCATATCCATCGATGCGTTGTCGCATCACCTCCTCTCTACCACGGTCCTGCTCGGCTATGTTTATCAGCGGCATGTCAAAGTTTGGCATATATCCGTACGTGCGAAGGTGCTCACTCATGTCCGTTTGATTTCTACGGTGACGTCTGGCACATCTCGCACAGGGGCATGGTGGGATAATTCTCATTGGGCGACGGAATATCTCCTTCAAATAGACATCGGTTTTCGCAATCCACTCTGATGTTACTCGATTCCGACGGATAAAACCACTGTACATCCACTGATTATCTGCCGTCCTCTGCTTTTTTGCAACCCACACAACATAATTAAGGATTCACTTAAATTAATCACATCAAATTTTCAGTTTCTACCGCGTTTAATCCACCTACATCTCTAATAGGTAAAGATGGGTCCTAATCCCACCCGAGGATGTGTAGATTGAGTACGTTCTCCATTCTACCCCGTTCTGAGACAAAATTTCGGCAGCACCTCCCCGCTGTTCTCCAGATACACGTCTCGGCAAATTGCCGAGAGAATGTGCTCCGGAGAACAATGGGGAGGCGCCGCCAAAATCCTTTCTCGAAACGGGGTAGAACATGGAGAACATACCCAATCTACACATCCTCGGGCTGTCCGTGGAAAACGCTGGACAATCCGAAAGAGCTGCGATGATAAATATGCAATTGAATGCATATTTATCGATGCAAACCTTTCGGACGGGAGACACCTAGGGTACGCCAGTTGACTTGAAAATGAAATCTAGTGACATGATTAAAAGAGCGTAGGAGGTGTAGGTGGATTCGTAGCTCACCCTCGGCTGTAGAGGAAGTAGTCGAACAGAGGAGGGACGATCCTTGACCAACAACTCCGATGACGATCACTCCACTGACATGAAACTCTACAAAACCTGCAAATTCCAACGCGACAAAAATTTAGAACATCACAACTCATAAAGCATATTCATCATCAACTCACAAATTTAGGTGCATTCATTTATTCTTGAATCATGTAGTGTTATTTCATCACATATTCATCATCATCATCACAACTAACAATATTAAATAAATATTCATCATCATCATCATCACAACTAACAATATCAACAATATATTCATCATCATTGTCTATTCATCATCATCATCGATTCATCTCATCGAACAAAAAATTTATCTATTGATCTATCTATTCATCTGATCTAACAATCTATCTATCTAACAATCTATCTATCTATTGATCTATCTATCGATCTATCTATCTATATATCTAACAATCTATCTATCTAACAATCTATTCATCTCATCTCATTTATCATCATTTATCTATCTATATATCTATCTATATATCTAACAATCTAACAATCTATCTATCTAACAATCTATCTATCTATCTATCTATATATCTATCTATCTATATATCTAACAATCTATCTATCTAAAAACAGAAAAAAAAGTGGAGGTCTCACCGGAGTGGCAGGGCCGGGGTGAGGCGGAGCCAGGCAGGGCCGGGGCGAGGAGGCGACCGATGGGGCGACGCGGTGGTGGAGCGCGGGATGGGGGCGAGGTGGCGGCCGGCGGGGCAGGGCAGGTCGGGGCGAGGTGGCGACGACGCGGAGGAGGGGGCGGAGCAGCGCGGGTGGGGGGTCCGACGGAGGGGGGTGGAGATGGCGGCGGCGGAGAGGGCGTCCGACGGAGGGGGTGGAGATGGCAACGACGCGGAGGAGGGGGCGGAGCAACGCGAAGGAGGGGCGGAGGAGAGGGCGTCCGACGGAGGGGGTGGAGATGGCGGCGGCCGGTGGCGGGGCGAGCGGCTAGGGAGGCGTCGACGGCGCGGAGAGGGTGGCGGCGGCGGTTGGCTGTCGAGGAGAGGGAGTTGGATCGGGGTGCGAGGAGAGAAACGAGTGGAGGAGGAGGGCCGGGTCGAGGATAAGGTGGCCCTATGCCGACGGCTAGGCCGTCGGCATAGGAGTGGCCCCACCTGACAGCGAGAGGGCATTGAGTGGATAAGGGTGGCTCTATGCCGACGGCCAGGCCATCGGCATAGATAGGAGGCCTATGCCGACGGCTATGCCGTAGGCATAGATGGAAACTACTTTCTTATAAAAAATTGTCCCACCTCGCCGAGGGAAAAGAAATTAGACCTGTTTAAATAGTTCACTAATTCAATTATTACATTTTTAGATTCTTAGTTTACCGTCTGTATGGGACCCGGTACCCCGCACCTGGAGGGGGGAAACGGACGCGTGGGGTCGCCGACGGCGCCGTCCGTGAGGGGGGGCACGCCCCGGACACGCGTCCCGCCTCTTCGGACATGCCACTGTTGGGGAACGTAGTAATTTCAAAAAATTTCCTACGCACACGCAAGATCATGGTGATGCATAGCAACGAGAGGGGAGAGTGTTGTCTACATACCAACGCAGACCGACTGCCGAAGCGATCTCACAACGTAGAGGAAGTAGTCGTACGTCTTCTTCCCGATCCGACCAATCCAAGCACCGTTACTCCGGCACCTCCGAGTTCTTAGCACACGTTCAGCTCGATGACGATCCTCGGGCTCCGATCCAGCAAAGCGTCGAGGAAGAGTTCCGTCAGCACGATGGCGTGATGACGATCTTGATGTTCTACCGACGCAGGGCTTCGCCTAAGCACTGTAACGATATGACCGAGGTGGAATTTGGTGGCAGGGGGCACCGCACACGGCTAAGGAAAGATCTCAATGATCAATTGTGTGTCTAGAGGTGCCCCCTGCCCCCGTATATAAAGGGGCAAAGGGGGAGGGGTGCGGCAGCCATAGGGGCGCGCCAGGAGGAGTCCTACTCCCGCCGGGAGTAGGACTCCCCCCCCCCCCCAATCCTAGTCCAACCAGGAATCCTCAAAAGGGAAAAGAGGAGGAGGTGGACGGCCCCCTCTCCTAGTCCTAATAGGACTAGGGGGAGAGGGAGGCGCGCAGCCCATCTAGGGCAGCCCTTTCTCTCTTCCACTAGGGCC